>NC_138373.1:124053518-124088352 GCF_054177405.1 Leptonychotes weddellii
GCTTCCCTGTCACTTCTCGGGCTCTCCTCTCCTGCTAAGCCTTGTTTCCTGGCAGTAATGAAAACCTCCTGCCACTGCCGTAGCTCCTGCTGCTGCTGGAACCACCACAGCCACCTTGGTTTCGTGGTTTGGCAAAGTATTGGCCTCCACCACCGTAGGGGCCGGAGTTTCTGCCTCCAAAATTTCCTCCTTTCATGGGCCCAAAATTTGAGGATTGATCGTTACAGCCAAAATCATTCCATATTCCGCCATCTCCCAAGTTGCTTGCACTACCACCTGCCATAACCACCCCGCCTCCTCCACTGTCATAACTGTCTTAGCTGCCACTCCCACCAGAGACACTGCCCTGTTTCCATAACTCTGTCCACCACTTTCATAGCCTCTGCTTCCTCCAGAGTAATCAGGGCTGCCGCCTCCATAACCACCATCATTACCAAATCCGTTATGGCCATCCCCACTGCACCATATCCACCACCACCTCGACTGCCACCAAAGCCACCTCGACCACTGAAGTTCCCTCCACGACCAAAGTTGTCATTCCCACCAAAACCACCTCCACGACCACCACCAAAGTTTCCAGACCCACTTCGACCTCTTTGGCTGGATGAAGCACTAGCCATCTCTTGCTTAGATAGGGCTTTCCTTACTTCACAGTTGTGGCCATTCACAGTATGGTATTTTTGAATGACAATCTTGTCTACAGAGTCATGGTCATCAAATGTTACAAAAGCAAAACCTCTCTTTTTGCCACTGCCCCGGTCAGTCATGATCTCGATCACTTCAATTTTCCCATACTGTTTAAAATGATCTCTTAGATGATGTTCTTCAGTGTCTTCTTTAATGCCACCAGCAAAAATCTTCTTCACAGTTAAGTGGGCACCAGGTCTTTGAGAATCTTCTCTTGAGACAGCCCTCTTTGGTTCCACAACTCCTCCATCCACCTTGTGTGGCCTTGCGTTCAAGGCTGCATCCACCTCCTCCATAGTGGCATAAGTGACAAACCCAAAGCCTCTGGAGCGCTTGGTGTTTGGATCTCTCATTACCACACAGTCCGTTAGCGTTCCCCATTGCTCAAAATGGCTCCTCAGACTCTCATCCATTGTTTCAAAGCTCAGACCTCTGATGAAGAGCTTCCACAGATGTTCAGGCTCTATGCGAGACTCCGATTTAGACATGATGTTGGTGGGAGGGGAGATTTTAATGATGCTTACTCAGTCAGAAAGTATATTGACTTCATAACATCTGAGAATGGTGTCGTATTACCTTTGTAGAGGAATGACAATTTGGTTGGATAAATATTTTTTAAACATGGAATCTTTTTTATTTTAAACATTTTTTTTGCCTGCTCAATATTGCACAGATGTCTGCTGAAAATCTGATTTGGGTTCTAAAGGTATTTGTGGAGTTTTGTTTTGTTTTTCCTTCATCCTTTTTATTACCAGAATTTGTCTAAAAGGAATCTTATTTAAAATTGCTTTAAAAAGAAGTTTAGAACTTTTCCCCGGTCAAAAATGTTTTATTCTTAAATTTATTTGATCACTGCTTCTAATCCACCTATCCTGTTTCTCATTCTGAGAGATGTAGTCTGTGAAAGTTTAGAGTCTTTATATCTTGTATGAGCTGGTCTCGAAGACAGACAAACCCTGTTTTGAATCTGTGGTGATGTTATGAGTATCTTCCCCATTGCTTCTCCAGCATTTATACCTTCATATAAGAAATTCATTCTGCATGCATACTAACGTAGATTTGCTAAAGCTTTGAAAGGCTGGTGTTTTCCCTTTTTGTTTTTCCTTTTGGCCATGTGGAAATCTGGGAGAGAGTTATATCCACCTGTAATCTAATAACAAGCTTATCCAGACATCCAAAAGCACTTATTTGAAGCACTGTTATATGTTACACCCTTATAGAAATGTCTATATCCATGTTACTAATGCCTAAGATAAATTTATATAAGTAGAATTATTGGTGCAAAATTATGAACATTGAAACCTTTTGTTTTTTTTAATTCCAGTGTTAGTTAACATATGGTGTTATATTAGTTTCAGGTGTAAAATAGTGATTCAACAATTCTTTGCATTACTCAGTGCTCATCTTTTTTTTTTTTAAAGATTTTATTTATTTATGTATATATGTATGTATGTATGTGAGAGAGAAGTAGGGAGGGGAAGAGGGAGAGAATCACAAGCAGACTCCGCATTGAGCATAGACCCCAATCCGGGCTTGATCCCACAACCCTGAGATCATGACCTGAGCCAAAATCCAGAGTCAGACGCTTAACTAACTGAGCTACCCAGGCCCCCCCACCCAGGGTCATCTTGATAAGTGTTCGGTTAATCACCTTCACTTATTTCACCTATCTACCCACCCACATCCCTCTCTGGGAACAACGAAATCTTTTGATGGGCATTATCAAAATACATTCCAGAAATGTAATGTCAAATTAAAAGTTTTCTATCAATAGATAATATGTTTTTGTGTGTGTGTTTTGATGGGTTAAAAATTGTATCTCAATATTTAAGCCAATTTAAATTTTCTTCCAGTGGGGTTGAACATGATTTAATAAAATAACTTGATGCTGTGTAAATTGTCTTTTCAGGTCTTTGATCTTTTTAAAAGTAGATTCCAATAAGTCACTTATAAAGTGAGATCAGTTCTTTGTATAGTAAGTATAATAATGTCCTATTATATTATTTACAATAGGTTCACCACTATAACAAATAGACACTTAAAAGAATAATCTTTTATTGATATGCAAATTTATACTTTGCATAGTTGCAATTATTCTACATATGAATTTTAACAGTGGTCAACACAAAAATCTTTAAATGTTCCATCTTTGTAAAGAATTCCCTTTTTGGAGAGGGCAAATATTTTGTTGTTGTTTAGTTTTTCTTCGAGCATGATAATTTTAAGTCATTTTTAAAAAAAACATAAGATGGTGCACCTGAGTGGCTCAGTTAGTTAAGTGTCTGTCTTCAGCTCAGGTCATGATCCCAGGGTTATGAGATCCAGCCCACGTCTGGCTCCCTCTTTGGCGGGGAGTCTGCTTCTCCCTCTCCCTTTGCCCATCCCCTCTGCTCATTCTTGCTCTTGCTCTCTCTCTCTCTAGTTCTCTCTCTCAAATAAATAAATAAAATCTTTAAATAAATAAATAAATAATATAAGAATTTCATGTGAATTGTAGGATTAAGGATTTGGCTCAAAAATCACATTTTCCATTAGTCTAAAAAATCAGAACCGAAATTTATCCAATCCATAAGAGAAAAACTGCACAAATAAAATGAATCTCCAAAATCAAGAACCAACTGTATTAAAACTTAAAAAGTTCTTTTATACTACATGTCCTTTATTTTAGGTTGATTTTTTTTTTCTCTGTAAAGCTCCATGAAAACAGGGTCTACTTCTGCTTTCATTACCAACTTATCCTAAATCTTGGCAGAATATCTGTCCTATTATAATATTTGTTAAATATAACAAGAAATCTTAAAGAAGTATATGTGTGTAGGTGTGCGTGCATGTGTGTATGCTTTAATAGTGCATTCAATAAGTGCATAGGCGGTATGTTTTCTGAATCCTTGTATGTCTGAGTACCTAATTATCTATTAACATGGGGGAAAAAAAAACTTGGTTTTCTATAGAATTCTTGAGTTTTAAACTTGTTTGTTCAATACCTTTAACTGTTACTCCACTGCCTTTTAGTAGTTTATTATATATGGCATAAATTCAAAGCTATCATCTTTTTGTTCAAAGTTTATAGGCTTTGATCCTCCTCTCTTTTTGAAATTCAAAACTTTTACCGAGACATGTCTTGATAAGGATCTTATTTGACTGATTCTGGGGGGAGCACAGTGGTCCCCTTTTATCTATATACCTAGTTCATATTGTAATTAAAACAATTTTTCTTATTTTTAATATTTTTTCTGTTCTTATTTATTCTTCACCCACATTTAGAATTCCTAATTTCCTTTCCATCTTCTTTCATATTCACTACTCTGTCTCCCTCATTTCCATTTCTTAGATTTTAAAATAATTATTATAAAAGGAAAAAAATGAAGGAGAAGAAGTAGCAGCAGCAAGTCTTTGCCACTGGAAAATAAAATAAAAACTCTTTAAAAATCACCTCTTACAGCAAGGTGAAATAAAAAACATAAATTGCAAAACTTCTGAACAATAATTATTATTTATCAGTATCTATGGGAAGCTGCTGAACTAGTACTGAGAATAAACTTCAGAACATTGAAATGTCTATATCAATAAAGATGAAAATAAGAATTAAAATTTTTTTCAACAATTCAAAAGGTAGACTAACCAAATAATTGAAAAGAGTAAAATGAAGGATTTAATAAAAGTAAATGCCTAAATGAATAAAAATGGAAATAGAAAAACAGAATAGCAAAACATATATATTTTTAAATGGGTAAAATAGATACAACTAACACTATTTTTTAAAAAATTAAAGATGGAACAGTTAGTGTGACTTCAGACCACAATCTTGCACAGAACCAACTTGTGGTTTACAAATTCTGAAGGGAGATTCCTCCCCTTGACCTAGTGTCAGGTTGGAGGTAGACCTGTCCTTCTTGACTTCTTCTGCATGGTGAGGTTTATTTGAAAAAGAAAAAGAAGGAAAAAGAAAAATACTGCTGCAACATGAAATTTAGTGATACTTATGTCAGCTGGCTTTGTATGTTATTTGTAAGTAATTTTGGTGAAAACAAAGATGAAATGTGTAACTTTCTTTTTTTTTTTTTAAAAGATTTTATTTATTTATTTAAGACAGAGAATGAGAGAGAGCACATGAGAGGGGGGAGGGTCAGAGGGAGAAGCAGACTCCCTGCCAAGCAGGGAGCCCGATGCGGTACTCGATCCAGGGACTCCAGGATCATGACCTGATCCGAAGGCAGTCGCCCAACCAACTGAGCCACCCAGGCACCCGAAATGTGTAACTTTCTTAAAAACTATAATTATCAGGTTGCCTGGGTGGCTCAGTCAGTTAAGCATCTGACTCTTGATCTCAGCTCAGGTCTTGATGTTAAGGTCATGAGTTCAATCCCCGTGTTGGGTTCTGTGCTGGGCTTGGAGCCTACTTAAAAAACAAAACAAAAACAAAAACCTGTAATTATGAAAAAGACACCAGAAGAGAGAAAGAGAGAGAGAGAAAAGGAAACACCACACTATCATAGGAATAATTGAGAAAGGTACCAAAGAGTTCCTCTGCAAAACGACCAAAATCAAAACAACACTAGGAAACAACAACAAAATAAGACTGGCATATATAGATTCGCATTGTACATCTGCCAGAACTTGAAAATATCTAGCTAAATGTTACTTACATGTTGCAGAAAATAGGAAAAGGAATGTCATTGAAATCTGATATTGACTGCACAAATAAAAAAAATTTCATTTACGCATATTCATGGGAAAAATCTTCAAGTACTAAGAAATACCATTCAATAGTACATTAAAAAAAATAATGTCATGACAAAAATGTGGTCCATTTAAAGAAGGCATAATTTGTTCCATGGTAAAGACCCATTAATATAATTAATTATATTGTTAGTATGTTATTAGTTCTAACAAAATCATGTGGATTTTTTTTCTCTGTATATGGCCAAAAAAATCATGGGACAAAATTCAACCTTCATTCTGGATTACAATTTTAGTTCAATTAAATAGGAATTGGTGGATATATTTTTAGCATAGTGTACTCTTTTGTTTTTTGGCTTTTGTTTTAAATAATTATTTTCTTCCCAGAGC
Organism: Leptonychotes weddellii; assembly: GCF_054177405.1. Classification (NCBI taxonomy): domain Eukaryota; kingdom Metazoa; phylum Chordata; class Mammalia; order Carnivora; family Phocidae; genus Leptonychotes; species Leptonychotes weddellii. The sequence continues at coordinate 124,059,276 of NC_138373.1, forward strand.
AAGATTTGCTTGTGGGATGAGTATGCCTTCCTGTTCCACTGATTTTAGACTTGACTCTACAACTTGCTTTGACCAATAAAACAAGGTAGAAGTACTAGTTTTCAGTTCTAAGCAGATACTTCAAAAAAGGCATCTTTACAGTCTCTTTTCTTGAACTCCTGACCTTCATATGAAAACAGTATGTTCCAAATAGTGGAACATTTATTTCTTTGATTCCTGTTTGTTTAACCTGGATCTTAGCATGAGAAGATACATACAGTAAACTTGAACCTACATCCCGGAGCTAAGCCAACCTGAGATCAGAGGAGGTGGTCAAAGTTATAGTCAACCCATCAATCTGAGAAGGAGAAATAAGTGCTTACTATAAACCTCACTTAATTTTAGGATTGTTGGTAGAATATGTTGGCTAATATATTGAAAAAGTAATACATTGAGCACATGTTAAAAGCATTTCTTCAAAGTCTGAAAAGAGTATGCCACTATTATTTTTATTTAACATGGTAATAAGCTGTTAGCCAAAGACTTTAGATAAAAGAATGCAGTTAGAGGAGAGGGAATAAAAATTGAAAAGAGTCTTAAGATAGTGTGATTATATTCCTGGAAACCTGAAGAGAATTAGTGGAAAAACTACAAACAATAAGAGAATATGATAATCATGAGAAATAAACAGAAATGAATATAATGAGTAACCAATTAGAAGATATACCAGAGAAAATACTATTTTTCCACAGTAACAACAAAAAAATAGAAAAGAAAATACCTAGGTACAAACTTTTTAAAATTGTGTAAAAATTATATGAGGAAAAGTTTAAAACCCCAAAAAGATGCAAAATAGTTTCAAACAAATAAAAAACAAAAACACATAATTGTTCTTGGATATGAAAACTCAACATCATAAAAATGGCATCTCTTCCTAAGTTGTAAATGTGCATGATTTCTATAAAAATATCAATAGGTTTATTTTTCCATATTAATTATAAAATCCATATAGAAAAGTAAACAAGTAGGAATTTCTAAGAAACTCCACAAAAAAAAGGAATATTGAAGGGTATAGCCCTATCAGATATTAAAACATTTCCAAATATGTGAGGAAATAAGGACTTTTTACTAAATTTGTTGTGAATAGTCACTTAAGAAGAGATAAAATTAGATTTGTATCTCACACCATACCACACAATGAATTCCAAATGGATCAGAGATAAAAATGTGGAAATGTAAACCACCACGTACTTAAAGAAGGCATTGGTAAATTGTTTATAACCAGAGAAAATTTTAATTATGACTCAAAACATTACTAGGTTTGAGCACATTAAAACTTGAATTCCAGGAAATAGTAAAAATAAAATACAAATAATTACACATTGAGAAATATTTGAGACCTGTAATATACACAAAAGGCAAATGGTTCTAATATATGAACAGACTGTTCAGAGGAAGAAATAAAAATGACCCTAAACATGTGAAGAGATAGTCAAGCTCATACATAATAATAAACATAAATATTAAAATTATATTTTTCAGCTCTTTGGCCAAAATCCACAAATTTGACAACAAACTCTGTTATATGAAAACAGTAATACTTATACATTGCTACTGGGAATGCAAAGTGATTCAACACTTCTGGTGAAGAATGTGGCAAGACCTAAAAAAACTCCTAGGGATTTACCAATGTACTCAGTAGTTCCCTTCTAGGAGTCCTAATATAGATCAGCAAAAATATGAAATTACTTATGCACAAAGTTATTCTTTGTGGTACTATTTGTAGTGGTCAATTGTTGGAAATGACCCAAATATCCATCAGTTTGGTACTGATTGGATAAATTATAGTCTGTGTACACAGTCAATGCAATGCAGCTGCAAAATGGAATGAGGAATATTCCTATAAATTGAAATGTAGCAATCTCCTGGATATAGTGTGAAATGAAAAAAGCAAAATGTCAAACAATAAATACAATATGCTATCTTCTGTGTCAGAAGTATATAAAGTATGTATGCCTATTTTCTTATTTTACCAAAAAAAAAAAATCACTAGATTGGTAAATTAAAAACAATATTGATACCTGTAAAAGAACTGAGGAGATTAAACAAAGGATTTGGTGAAAAAAAAGTCACAAAATATAGTTACATTATTATTTTTGTTACATTATTTTCTGATACTATTTTTGTTACAATCATACATTTCTGGACTAAGCATGAGATCCCTGGATAATATAAAAGTCATCTCTTTAAGGTGAAATGTTTGCATCCTTTTCAGGTCATGGTGCCAATTTGTTTTTAATTGAAATTTTGTTGGCTTTTTGATTATTGGAAAATTTTAACAGAATCTTACAGTGAGTTGACTATTAGTCTTACTTTTTCCATGTAGTAATTTTCTTCTTCTTTTTTTTTTTTTAAGATTTTATTTTTAGGTAATCTCTACACCCAAAGTGGGGCTCAACCTCACAACCCTGAGGTCAAGAGTCACATGCTCCACTGACTAAGCCAGCCAGGTGCCCCAGTAATTTTCTTTTTTTTAATCTTTTCATAGGCATCTTTAAAAAAATGGAAAAGTTTACATTATACTTCTCATAAAAATTCACACACTAATTATGAAATTCTAATTATCTTTATGATATATTTTAAGATCTGACATGGTAAGTAATCTCAGTCTCCTTTTTAAAATGCCTTGGCTGAGCTTGTTTATCTACTTAATTTAGTTAATATTCCAAGTCATACCTGCAAAAAAATAAAACTTTCCTCATTTGAGATTTTGCTTCAAATTGCTTAAGCCCAAAATTGTTGGAAAAGACTTTGGAGATTTACATTATTTGTTTTTACTATAGAGGCTCATGACATGCCTTTTGATTTCTAAGATTTCTCTCCTATTTAATATTTTTTCATAATTTTTATAATATAGTTTCATGTATTTATATTAAAACTTTTCTGATTATTTTATATTTTTTGTACCAATTATAGTATAGGACAGCTATTTATTTTGGTATGATTATTTTATTCTTCATAGTAAGATAAAACCTATCTATTCTTACTTTACTATTGGGGATTTTCTATGCTATCCTATTATTAGTTTCTACTTTAAAAAGTGGGAATTCAAGCAGATCTCTTAGGAACACATTCCAATAATTAATAACCCTCATTGTTAGGAAACATCTTTTACCTCACTTAAATTTTTAGTGCTTCAACTCAACTACTTATACTGTTCCTCATGAATTGAGAGAGTTCATCATCAACATTTTGCTGTATCTCTCAGTGTTCATTTTTCATGTGAACATTATTTCTCCTTTTTCAATTATTTTCATATATACTTCAAAAATATTCAGTAAAGAGTCAGCTCATCTTAATAAATACATAATGGGCTAAATTTCAATTATGATTATTACTTCTAATTCCCTTCTATAACCATACTTATGCCTGAAAAGGTTTCAGGTGGCTTTTGACCTGATTTTTAAAATTATTTAGTAGTAATTTTTACCTTTATCATATAAAGAAAATGCTAACCAAAAAAGATTATTCTAATTTTACTCTAAACAATCATTAGGCAAAGAAAATTCTCAGGAAATGAGATTTCTGATGAAAATAAATATACTTAGAAAACTAGTTTAGCCACATAAAATTATTTTTCTAAAGCATTCTGCATTGGAGGTGATATTTTCCAGCTGTGCATTTTTTTTTAAAGATTTATTTTAAGGAGCACGTGAGCGAGGGGAGGGGTAAAGGGAGAGGGAGAGAGAATCTCAAGCAAGCTCCATGCTCAGTGGGGAGCCTGACATAGGGCTCAGTCTCATGACTCTGAGAACATGACCTGAGCCAGAATGAAGAGTAGATCACTTAACTGATTGAGCCACCCAGGAACCCCACCAGCTGTACATTTTTAGTTGATTAGATAATGAGTCAAAGGTAAATATGAATACTAGAAAATATATATGAATTAAAATGGACTTTGTTAAATACATAACATCAGTAGTTAAATACATAGTAAGGCAATAAAAATACTAAATATGTGAGGTATTTTTTTAAATTCTTTTTTTTTTTAAAGATTTTATTTATTTATTTGAGAGAGAGAGAATGAGAGAGAGCACATGAGAGGGGGGAGGGTCAGAGGGAGAAGCAGACTCCCTGCCGAGCAGGAAGCCTGATGCGGGACTCGATCCAGGGACTCCAGGATCATGACCTGAGCCGAAGGCAGTCGCTTAACCAACTGAGCCACCCAGGCACCCCTAAATATGTGAGGTATTTTTTAACTTACATTGAAAACTATATGGTTTGATATTTTCACTTTAGATAAGAGGAAAAGATTTTTTTAATTGAAAAGAACATTATTTTCTAGGCAAAGATTGGTTAATCCAAAAGACCTTAAAAATGAAAACTACATTGATATTATTATATATACACATACTTGGAACATTGCTTCCAGAAACAGTTCTCAAGACTTGAGACAGAAAATTAATTTTGTTTATTTTAGTTAAAGTTTGTTGAATGAAAGAATGACTGTATACATTTATTAAAATCAGCTTAGTGTATTTTTAATGAGAGAAGATTCTGAAAATATCAATGAAAGGCTTTGTTTCACATTAATTTTTATTTCAAAATTGATTTGTTCCTTTAAAAAACTAGAAATTATTAATGCCTAGAACATATGATCTGACTAATTTTCAATTCAAGTCAATGGAAATAAAAATGGCTTTTTCTCTCGACAGTTCTCTAGCTAGGTCTATTTTGCTTCAAGGATTGTCTTTATCAGTAGAAACATAAAATGAATATAAACTCTTCTCCTGTACAATATAGATTACTCAGGTCTAAGCCTGTGATGGACAATTATTCCTTCTTCACAGATTGCCAATGACCTAAGCCAAAAAAAAAAAAAAATCAGCAATCAAAAAGAATTATGTTTTGAACTTCTAAATACTGTCTACTGTGATTGCTCATCATAATTAAAATCAGAAATCTTTCAAGTGTCACTAATTTAAATAAGGCTTTTGTTGTTTTATAAAATCCAATGGACCATTCAGAATGGCTGAATCAATTTTTCTCCCTGACCATGCCACCAGTGATCTAATTCAGTCATTACAAAACAATTCTTCCTTTATTCCTATGGCCTAAGCAAAAGTGAGTTGAAATGTTAGAGAAAAAAATGAATATCATTAGTAGAAACCAGAAAGAGATATTTTACTCATTAGCTTTGATTTTCATTCTCCTAATTAACTTGAGCTTTTAAATGAGAATGGATTGTAGAGCAGTGGGTAACGTGTTTGTTATTCAGTGATAGAGAAACGCAATACAACTGATGATTGACTTTGCTGTGAGGTAGAAAAGCTCTTTCACAAATGGTGTGCCATTTCATTTTTGGAATAAGCAAGAAAGTAAAGAAATTTATGGGTAATGAAATCTAATAGAGAAGGTAAATTTAACATGGGTCTCCTCATTCCCAAATAAGAGAGGTCTATTCTCTGAGATTTACCTGCTGTGACAATAGAAGGAAAGAACGAAGGAGATGATGTTTATCTGAGACATATGTATTTTATGTGGTCACTGTATATTCATTTGTTCAATACAAATTTATTGAGTTCCTATTTGACAATTACTGATTATAGGCACTTAGATACAGTGATGAAAAACACAGATAAACTCCTTGCTCCTTGCATGGGGTTTATAATCTAGAAGGAGAAGACAAAAAATAAACATATAAATTAGAAAAAGTGCCATGTAAATGGACTTATAATTTTGCTAAGATAGGATAGTTTATAACAGATGAATGTTCCATCACAGAATCAAAAGAGAAGCCTGATTTAAAAAAAAAAAAAAGTTTAAACTATTACAGGCATTGAAACACTAAGTACTGAGTACTTAGAGGACATAATCTCCGAGATGCAGCAGCTGTAAGGGTAAGCAAACCAATGTTTTACAGTTACTTCTTTCCTTCAGTTTCTAAAAAAAGGGCAGGAGACTGATGAGCAGAGAATGGACCCAGGAAAAGGCCTCTACTAGTACTTAGAGAAGGAGTATAGCTTTTGTCAGCTCTACAAGGATAGAATAATAAAAAATAAAAACACAATGAACCAAGATTTCAATAAGATGGGTTGTGCAGAGAACTAATATCAATGTGCTGTCAGTTTCCACTCAAGATATTTGGCAAATTTTAAAGCTACATGAAGCACAAGATTGAGCAAGCAAGAAAAAACTCTAAACAATCAAATAAAAACTGTGATTAGTCTACACATGCAAAGAAAACTAGGATTAGAGTTTAGAACTCACCAGTAAATACCTCAAATGTAGTTGGAGGGCCACATGTAAAGGAGCTTACCATCTATATGTTTTCCTTTAGGAGTGTTATGGCTTCGGGTCATACATTTAAGTCTTTAATCCATTTTGAGTTAATTTTTGTGTATGGTCAAGTTTCATTCTTTTGCATGTGGCTATCCAGTTTTCTTAGCACCATTTAGAGCAGACACTGTCATTTCCCTATTGTATATTCTTAGTTCCTTTATTATAAATTAATTGATCATAGAGGCATAGGTTTATTTCTGGGCTCTCTTTTCAGTTCCATTGAGCTATGTGTCTGTTTTTATGCCAGTACCATACTGTTTTGATTATGATAGCTTTGTAATATAGTTTGAAATCCAAAATACCATTGCAAGTTGTCTTTGAGTATAGCTGACACACAATGTTATATTAGTTTCAGGTGTACAACTTAGGGATTTGACAGGTTTATAAATTATGCTATGTTCACTACAAGTATAGCTCATCTGTCCCATTACATCGCTATTATAATATCATTGACTGAATTCCTTATGCCCTGCTTTTTATTCCTGTCCCTTACTCATTCCATAACTGGAGGCCTGTATCTTTTTCTCTACTTCACTCATTTCGCCCAACCTCCCACCTATCTCCCCTCTGGCAACCATCAGTTTTTTCTCTATAATTATAGTTCTGATTCTGCTTTCTTTTTGTTGTTCATTTTTTTAGATTCCATTTATAAGTGGAATCATATGGCATTTGTCTTAGTCTGACTTATTTCACTTAGCATAATACCTTCAATACCCACAAAGACACAATCTCATCTTTTTTATGGCTGTGTAATATTCTGTGTGTGTGTGTATACCACACTTTCCTTATCCATTCATTTACTTATGGACACTTAGGTTGCTTCCATGTCTTGGCTATAGTAATACTGCAGTAAACATAGAGATGCATATATATTTTTGAATTAGTGTTTTGTTTTCTCTGGGTAAATACCCAAAAGTGGAATTAGTGGATCATATGGTATTTCTATTTTTAATTTTTTTGAGGAACCTCTGTATTATTTTCTACAATAGCTACACCAGTTTATATTTCCACCAACAGTGCACAAGGTTCTTTTTTCTCTACCTCCTCACCAACACTTGTTTCTTGTCTTCTTGGGTTATAGCCATTCTAATGGATGTGAGGTGATATCTCATTGTGGTTGTGATTTGCATTTCCCTGGTGATGAGTGATGTTGAATATCTTTTCATGGTCTCTTGGCCATCTGTCTTGGTCTTCTTTGGAAAAATGTCTCCTCAGATCCTCTGCCCATTTTTTAATAGGATGTTTGGTTTTTGGGTGTTGAGTTGTGTAAGTTCTTAATATACTTTGGATACTGATCCTTTAATCAGATATGTCATTTGCAAATATCTTCTCTCATTCCATCTTTTTGTTTCCTTGATCATTTCCTTTGCTGTGCAAAAACTTTTTTTTTTATGTAGTCCGAATAGTTGACTTTTGCTCTTATTTCCCTTGCCTTAAGAGACATAGCTAGAAAAATGTTGCTAGGACTGATGTTGTAAGATAAATTACTGCTTGTGCTTTCTTCCAGGATTTTTATGGTTTCAGGTTTCATATGTAGGTGTTTAATCCAATTTAAGTTTATTTTTGTGTATGGTATTACAAAGTAGTCCAGTTTCATTTTTTTTCACATGTAGCTGTCCAGTTTTCCCAGCATCCTTTGTTGAAAAGACTGTCTTTTCCCCATTACATATTCTTCCCTCCTTTGTGGGTTTATTTCTGGTCTCTATTCTGTTCCGTTGATTTTGTTTCCATTTTTGTGCCAGCACCATAGTGTTCTAATTACTACAGCTTTGTAGTATACCTTGAAATCTGGAATTGTGGTACCTTCAGCTTTGTTCTTCATTCTCAGGATTGCTTTGGCTATTCAGAGTCTTCTTTGATTCCATATAAATGTCAATATTATTTGTTCTAGTTCTGTGAAAAATGCTGTTGGTATTTTGATAAGGATTGTATTGAATCTGTAGATTGCTTTGGGTAATAAGCACATTTTGACAGTATTAGGTCTTCTAATACATAAGTATAGAATATCTTACCATTTGTTTGTGTCATAAATTTCTTTCACCAGTGCTTTATAGTCCTCAGAATACCAGTCTTTCACCTCTTCGGTTAAGTTTATTCCTGGGTATCCTATTCTTTTTGGTGCACTTATAAATGGTGGTTTGTTGTTGTTGTTTTTTGTATTTCTCTTTCTACAACTTTGTGGTTAGTGTGTAGAATCACTACTAATTTCAGGGTATTAGTTTTGTATCCTGACACTTGATGAATTTGTTTTTTACTTCTAGTAGATGGCGTCTTTAGGATTTCTATGTATAGTACCTTGTTGTCTGCAAATAGTGGCAATTTAACTTCTTTTGTACGAATAAGGATGGCTCTCTTATTTCTTTTTCTTGTCTGATTGCCGTTGCTAGGGTTTCTGGTACTATGTTTAATAGATATGGAGAGAAATGGATCTTGCTCCTGACCTTGGAGAGAAAGCTCTCAGTTTTCATCATTGAGGATGATGTTAGCTATGGGTATTTCATATACAACTGGGGCTGGTGTGCACTTGAGGACCCTGGGTTTGCTGAGGTTACAAGCTCCCTATGATGACTGGACCCACCATTTATGACATTTGGATTTGCCAGTTAGAGTGTCAGGATCCTCCAGTTATGGTGTCTAATCTCGTCCTTTATGGCATCCAGACCCTGCTCCAAATGGGCTTTTAAGGTGGAAGGGGAGGTTAAGTTTCTGCCTTCAGCTCAGTCATGATCTCAGGGTCCAGGGATCAAGTCCTGTGTTGGCTCCTTACTCAGCAGGGAGCCTGCTTCTCCCTCTGCCTGCTGCTTCCCCTGTTTGTGTGCTCTCTCTCTCACTCTCTCTCTCTGTAGCAAATAAATAAATAAATCTTAAAAAAAAAAGTGGAAGGGGAGAGAGCGTTCCCACATCTCCTCAGCCCTCTTAAACTGTAGCTTTTTTTTTTCCTGTACCCTATCATGACTAGGGCTAGTGTGGGTTTGCAGACACTGGGCTCACTAATGTTGCAAACTCACTCACCAGTTGTGGGGTCCAGACCCTGCTCCATTCTAGGCAGGAAACCTCTCCAGTCCCTTTGACCTGGAGAGGTTTCCTGTAGTTTCCCTGCCACTCGGAGAGTTCTAGTGTTGTCTCTTTTATATGCTTGTGCCTCTTTTAAACCATGGTTTGTTTTCTGTGCCCAAGGACGGAGAGGGATCTGTTCCCGGTCCCTCAGTACTATCCCTCCCCACTGCTGTTTGCAGCACTGGGGATGGGAAATCCTTTTATTACCAGGTCTCTATCGCTCTTGCTATTCTCTTTCCATTCTATCTTTGGTTGTTCAGTAGTTTTACTGAAGGAGGATTTTTTTCTGTTAACTGATGTAATTTGTTGTGTTCTGTGGAGTGGGTCAGTTCAGTGTTTTCTTGCATTGCCATCTTGAATGTGGAATGCCCCACCATTGGAATTTTGATAGAGATTACATTGAATCATAGACTGCTGTAGGGTAGTAGGGGCATTTTAACAATATTCTTCTAATCCATAAACATGAAATATAATTCAATTTATTTGTGTATTCAGTTTCTTTTATCAATGTCTGTTAGTTTTCAGTGCACAGGTCTTTCACTTCCTTGGTTAAATTTATTTCTATGTATTTTATTCTTCTGATGGAATTGTATATGAGATTGTATTCTTTATTTCTTTTTCTCATAGTTCATTATTAGTGTATAGAAATGTAACAGGATTCTGTATATTGATTTTTTATCTTGCAACTTTACTGAACTTGTTGATTAGTTCTAACAGTGTTCCTTCTTTTTCTTTCTTTCTCTCTTTCAACTGCTGTAGCTAAGACTTCCAATACTTGGTGGAATAAAAGTGGCAAGAGTGGGCATCTTTGTCTTGTTCCTGATTTCAGAGGAAAAACTTTCAGATTTTCAACATTGAGAACAATGTTAGCTGTGTGCTTGTCATATATAGCCTTTATTACGTAGCCTTTATTATTACTATGAGGTATGTTTCTAATATACTCACTTTATTATGTTAAAGTATGTTCCCTCTATACTTTGTTGAGAGTTTTTAAATCAAAAATTGATGCTGAATTTTGTCAAATTCTTTTTCTGCATCTATTGAGATGGCCATATGATTTTTATCCTTCATTTTATTAATGTCATGTATCATGATGATTGATTTGCAGATGTTGAACAACACTTGCTTCTTGGAATAAATTCCACTTGAGCATGGTGTATGATCTTATTAGTGTATCATTAAATTCAGTTTACTAGTATTTTTGACGGTTTTTGCATCTATGTTCTTCAAGGATACTGGCCTGTGCTTTTCTTGTGGATTCCTTGTCTGGTGTTTTTACAACAGTGATGCTGGCCTCATAACGTAAGTTTGGAATAATTTGTCTTTCTCAACTTGGAAGAGTTTGAGAAGGATTGGTATTCATACTTCTTTGAATGGTGAGTAGAATTCACCAGTGAAGCCATCTGGTCTTGGACTTGTTTGTTGGAAGGATTTTGATTACTGATTGAATCTCTTTACTAGTACTCCATCTATTTAGATTTCCTATTTTTTCATGATTCAATCTTGGCAGGTTGTATACTTCTGGGAACTTAATCATTTTTTTGAGGTTGTCCAATTTGTTGGCATGTAATTGTTCAAATAGTCTCTTATGATTCTTTGTATTTCTGTAGTATCAGTTGTAACATCTCCTCTTTCATTTCTAATTTAATTTATTTGAGTCCTCTCTCTCTCTTTTTTTTTTTTTTTGATGAGTCTAACTAATGGTTTGTCGGTTGTGTTTATCTTTCAAAAACCAGTTCTTAGATTTATATTTTCTATTGTCTTTTTAGTCTCTATTTCATTTATTTCTGCTCTGATCTTTTTATTTCCCTTATTGTATTAACTTTGGGTTTTGTTTGTACTTCTTTTTCTAGTCTCTTGAGGTGTAACATTAGGCTTGTGTTTTTGTTTTGTTTTGTGATTTTTGTCCTTTCTTGAGGTAGGCATTTATCACCATGAACTTCTCTCTTAGAACTGCTTTTGCTGCACCCCAAAGTTTTTAACATGTTGCATTTCCATTTTCATTTGTCTCAAGGTATTTTTTCTCTTTTGATTTATTCTTTGACCCTTTGTTGTTCAGTAGCATGTTGTTTAATTTCCACATATATTATTAAGTTTCCAGTTTTCATCTTATAATTGATTTCTAGTTTCATACCATTGTGATTGGAAAAGATGCTTGATATGATTGCAATTTTAAATTTATTAATACTTGTTTCATGGCCTAATATATGATCTATTCTGGAGAATGTCCCATGCACATTTGAGAATAATGCATATTCTATTTCTTTTGGCTGGAATGTTCTGTATTTATCTGTTAAATCCATCTGGTCTAATGTGTTATTTAAAGCCAATGTTTTCTTATTGATTTTCTGTCTGGATGATCCATCCTCAATATAAGTAAGGTATTAAGTCTACCCTTTTTTATTGTACTGTCTATTTCTCCTTTTAGGCCTGTTAATATTTGTTTTATAAATTTAGGTGTTCCTATTTAGGTGCATAAATATTTACAAATGTTATATCCTCTTGCTGGATGACTCCTTTATCATTACAAAACTCCCTTCTTTGTCTCTTATTACAGTCTTTGTTTTAATGTCTATTTTGTTTGAGGTAAGTATAACTACCCCATGTTTCTTTGGCTTTCCATTTGCATGGAATATCTTTTTCCATTCTGTTGTTTCTCTATGTGTGTATCTTATAGGCAGCATATAGCTAGGTCTTATTTTTTTTTATCCATGTAGCCACTCTATGTCTTTTGATTGGAAGTTTTAGTCTATTTACATTTAAAGTAATTATTGGCAGATATTCACTTACTGCCATTTTTAAAATTGTTTTCTGGCTGTTTTATAGTTCCACCTTGTTCTTTTCTTCTTGCTTTCTTTGTGGTTTGATGATTTTCTTTAGTGATATGCTTAGATTCCTTTCTCATCATCTTTTGTATACCTACAGTAGATTTTCGGTTTGTGGTTACCATGAGGCTCCATATAACAACATATACTTGTAGCAATTTATTTTAAGTTGATAATAAGTTTGAACATATTCTATAGCTCTACATTTTTAGTCTCCCCAACCCTCTGCATTTTATTATCATTTGTTCACTTTTAACAATTTCTTTTCTTCTCTTATTTTGTGCACTAAATGCATAAAAGAGCTGTGTTGATATAAACTGAAAATTATGATAGTTACGTCCATATGTGTCTTTGAAGGTAAAATAGAGCTCTCAGTTGACCTGAAATGTGCATGGAGCATGAATGGAAAAATAAACCTTTTTGTTGTCTTATGCCTCTGATACTATTACTGTGAGTTACTGACATGTGACCTGACCTTACCTTGTCTGATACATTTTCCAAAATGATCCGCCCATATATCCACTCTCCACCCTGTATATTTCTTCAGACATACTGGCTTTCTTGATGTTCTGAAACAAGACAGATCCATTCCCAACTCAAGAGCTTTAAATATGGAAATCTCAAAGTTGAAATGCATTTCCGTCTGATATATATGGGAAACAATCCCTCACATCTTCCACATCCTATGTCAAAAAGTTACCTCCTCAATAAGGCCTCTCCTTACTGCTCTATTTAACATTTCAATTTTTGCATAATCCCTTTCCCTCCCCCTGCTTAATTATATATAATTTATCACCATCTAATATATATGTATATATTGCTCTTTTTTTTTTTTATTTTGTTTCTCCACTGGAACATGAGGGCAAAACTTTTTCTTTACTTTTTTTGAGAGAAGTTTTAGGTTCACAATAAAATTAATAGGAAGGTAAGAGATTTCCCACATTCATCCTGTCCCCACATATGCATAGCCATTCCCATTATCAACATCCCTCACCAGAGTGGCACATTTATTACAATTGATGAACCTACATTGACACACCATAATGACTCAAAGTCCATAATTTACATTACAGTTCACTCTTAGGGTGTACATGCTATGAATTTGAACAAAGGTATAATAACATGTGTCCATTATAGTATCATACAGAGTATCTTAACTGCCCTAAAAATCCTCTGTGCTCTGCCTATTGACTCTCCCAACCCCAACCTTTTGAACCACTGATCTTTGTATTATGTCCATAGTTTTGCCTTTGCCAGAATGTCATGTAGTTGGAATTAGACACTGTGTAGCCTTTTCAGATTGGCTTCTTTGACCTAGTAATATGCACTTAAGTTTCCTGTGTGTTTTTTTTTATGGCTTGATAGTTTTTGTTGTTGTTGTTTTAGCACTGAAAAATATTCAATTGTCTGGATGTACCATGGTTTATTTACCCACCCACCTGCTAAAGGATATCTTGGTTGCTTCCAAGTTTTGGCAATTATAAATCTGCTATAAACATTTTAGTGCAGGTTTTTGTGTGAACATAAATATTCAACTCCTTTGGGTAAATATTAAGGAGTGTGATTGCTAAATTGTATGGTAAGAATATGTTTAGTTTTTAAAGAACTACCAATTCCTTCAAAGTGGCTGTACCATTTTATATTCCCACCAGCAATGAACGAGAGCTTCTGTTGCTCCATATCTTCACCAGTATTTGGTATGGTCAGTGTTACAGATTTTGATGATTTTAATAGGTTTCTAGTGGTATCTCATTGTTGCTTTAATTTGACAGATGATGTGGAACATCTGCTTATTGGCCATGTTGGTATAACATTTTTTGGTGAGGATCTGTTAAGGTTTTTGGCCCCATTTTTTAATTGGCTTGTTTGTTGAGTTGTAAGTGTTCTTCATATATTTTAGATAACAGCCCTTTATCACATGTTTCTTTTGCAAATATCTTCTCCCATTTGATGGCTTGTCTGTTCATTATCTTGAAAGTATCTCTCAAAAAGCATAATTTAAAAGTTTCATGAAGTTCAATTTATTCTTTTTTTTTTTTTTTCCATGGATCATACTTTTTGGTGTTGTGTTTAAAAAGTCCTTGCCAAAGCCATGGTCATCTGGATTTTCTAGGTGTTATTTTCTAGGGATTTTATAGTTTTGTATCCTACATTTATGTGTATGATATATTTTGAGTTAATTTTTGTGAAGGGTTTAAGGTCTATATTTGCATTCGTATTTCTGCATATAGATGTCCAATTGTTCTAGCAGGGCTTTCTGTCTCTTCTTCCCCATTGCCTAGAAAAGTCCTTGGTGCATAGTAGGGTCTCAATAACTTTTTTTAAGTGAAAGAATGTACATTTATGTGTGTATATCACAAAAATAGAAATAAAATAAAACTTCATCTGGATTAAGAAACATTCTCTTTTCAAATATGATTATTTATGGGGAGATTATTTAGTGCCAGGAATTTATTTACTAGTGAGATAATTTCTTAAGCTTGTTTTTTTATCTAAGACCTGACACTAGAAACTTTGAAGGGGGTAGGAGATCCAATTAATGGATGAGAATGAAAATAATTAGAAGAGGGAAAGAAAGGAGAAAGAAAGCCAGACTGGCCAGGTTAATAAGTAATCAAGTATTTGAGTCTTAAAGGTCTTTGTGGCCAATATATGCTAAAGATTAGCTGCTATCCCTGCTTTCTAGAAAATAAATATGCCTTTGAGAATCTCATCAAACTCTGGTCAATGAGTTAGATCTTAGAATAGATTCTATTTGTTTTAGACAGACAAAACAATATAGTATTCATTTCACTTAACTATTTTAGAGCAAATTCATTTTCATTAGGGGAACATTGAATTCTTGCTATGTTCCAGAAAAACTGCTAAACATTTTCATTTTAATTATGTCATTTAATCTTCATCAAAATCTTATAAGAGACAGTGCCAGTTTAGACACCAGCTCTGCTTTGACTATGAAGCATGGAGAGTTTTGTCACAAAGGGTATTTTGAGGGATAGTGCAGAAAGATACCACAATAGGACATTAGGTGGATCCTAATAGGACATTAAGGACTGTTTTGGTTACCTAGGGAAAGGCGTGAAAGGAAGCTTGTTAAATGGCAAAACCTATGCATAAAAACTTATAAACATTGTTGTTCCAATCCTTTGGATAAGGAACATGATCTGTTACTCAAAGTGTGCAACATAAGGAGGAGCATCTGCATTACCTGGCAGTTTGTTAGAAACAAAGAATCCCTGACACATTTTACACCTAGGGAATAAAAACCTGAATTTTAACAGTATAACCAAGTGAATCTTATGCACCTTAATGGTTATGATACACCACACTAGGAGATAGAACAATCTGGATATGAAGTTTGGTTCTACCTTTATGACCTTGGCCAACTACAGACCATATTCCTTATCTAAAAATAGGTGAATGCAAAGATATTGAAAGGGTGATATATGCAAGATTAGCCTGTTACAACATTTGGAATCATTACAGAAAGAGTAATTGAAATCTTAGATGTATTTTTCCTACTACAAAATGGTAAATCTTAGTATGGAGCAAGTACTTTTATTACACCTTTACTAACAGAAACAGTCACAAGGTGAACAAAAATAAGTGGATAATGGAAACAACCAACCATACCATATCATACTCCAGTAAGGCAGTAGGGAGTGTGGTGGGAAAGCCCTTGAGTTTTAGAAAGGTTTTTTTTTTCTGCATATGGTTTCTGCATCAGTTAAAATAGGGTTTGGCCATGCCTTTCCCCTACTAAACCAAGATGGTTACTGAGGAGGAAGGTAAAATACAAAGAAATATAAATTTTCTTATTTCCTGTAGAAATTGAGCATGATTGGGTAAGATTGCTTAAATCATTGTGTTGAACTAAGTTTGAAAGATTTTAGATATTTGGCAAAATGTTGCTCCTCCCACCACACACATAGACACACTCCTGCCTGGTAATTGCCTATAAAGTATCAAGAAGGTGCTCATGAGATCAAATACAGATCAAATACAATCCATATCAAATACAGATAAAATAAGTAATTCACTCTCCCCTCCATACTTGAACTATACTGTGAGCTAAATTTTGCAACATTAGTGTATTAACATTTGGAAAATAACCCATTCATGACCTACTACCTGTGCTTTTAAAAATTTTGTTATATTGTTCTGCTTAATCAGATGAATATCTGATAATACTAACAGTGTTTTAGATTATTATTTAGAATAATTTACTGTTAATTTTATGAGCAATTTTATATACATTGGTACTTCACTGAACCTGGCTTTTAAAAATTATGTTCAGTTGCCTTTAATGATTACTTAATAATAAATTTAATCAAGGCTTTTAAGAAGCACATATAAATTTGAAAAAAAATAATAAAAGGAACCATACAAATAGTGGTTGGGTTGTTTTTAAATTAAGGACATTATATATAGGGTGCCTGGGTGGCTCAGTTGGTTAAGCGACTGCCTTCGGCTCAGGTCATGATCCTGGAGTCCCGGGATCGAGTCCCACATCGGGCTCCCTGATCAGCAGGGGGTCTGCTTCTCCCTCTGTCCTCTTCCCTCTTGTGCTCTCTGTCTCTCATTCTCTCTCTCTCAAATAAATAAATAAAATCTTAAAAAAAAAAGGACATTATATATAGCTGCTATGATTGAGTTATGCATATGAAACTGAAAAATCAAATTTATTTTCCTCTACTGGTTTTTATGGTCAAAACCACAAAGCTATTATTTTATTTTTAATTATAGTCTTTTCAGGTCTTTTGCATTCCATTCCTTTTGAAATGTATATAGTTCACTATGTCAGTTTTCACCTCAGGGTGACAGTCTCATTTTCTAGAACTTCTGAAAACTCATGAACCATACTTCTTCATGAGTTTTTAAAACATTATTTTCTTTTGACCTGCCATATGAAAAGAGTGAGAGTTAGTAACAGTAATAAGCCTCTTTCTATGGAAATGGTCTAGATATTATTTAATCAATCTTGCTAGATGCTGAACAATTCATGAACTGCTTGTTGAAATTCAGTAAGCAGTTTATGAATCCTTGAATTGAGAGATTCTGTTTAAAAAAATCAGAAACTGGTAAGTTCCAATGGTGACAAATGTTAAGCAGTCCAAATTCAAACTGGGTATGAAACATCTCCGTTTTTAAACTCATCGTGAGTGGGCTCAAGGCAGTGAGAATAGAGAAGGTGTGACTATAAGGTAATGAAACTCATTTTCTTTGTAAAACAGTCTCTCTGAACAATTTCAGATGAGGAGTTCCAAAAGTGTTTCAAGCCATGGTAGCATCATTGTAATTAATGTACAGTCTCCCAAGATGATTTCTTAGGTCAGAACTCATTCTGGTATTTGTTAGCAGTTTGCCTTGTTTTTTCCTTGTCACACCTTTTACATTGGTGTAAGATACTTTGCATCTGGAAGACTGCCTTTTAAAGGCCCTTGGAAAGGATGGTGCAAGGAGCCTCGTTCCTATCTGGAGTGTAGGAAAAAGAAAATACAATCACATCCCCTAGGACTATCAGTGTGCATCCTTATCCTGCCATGGATACATTTTTTTCAATTTAAATTTTAGTTAACCTACAGTGAAATACTGGTATCAGGTGTAGAATTCAATGTTACATTTTTAATTGCTCTCCTTAACAACCTTGATCCAAAAGCTTTAGAAGTAAACAGCTCTCTACCATTATCCTATTACGAGTGAACAGTCTCTCAATCCTGACCTAATTTTTAGAAAGGAAAAAAAAAAATCAAAAAACAAGCATTTAAAAAAATCATTCTGAAATCTACAAACATTTTCCTGTGGGTGATCTTACTAGCTTATTAAACATTTGTAATCACAGAACTTAAAATATGGAACCACAAGCTTGTGTTAGCAGTGTGTAATCCGAGTGCTCGCAGGATATCCAGCACTCACAGCGAGCTGATTTCTAGAACTGTCGCTGCACCAGCTGTCCAGGGAGCGGAAGCTGCCAGTCCACCCTCCTATCTCCCTTGGAGGAGAATAGGTGGTAGCAACAATCCATGTGGGCGGAAACTGAGGAAATGGAGAATAAAGTAGAGGAGGAGGGGAAGGTGGCGCACGCACGGCTGTGATGGAATAAATGACACAGCTTGAATTCAACAGTGCTTCTGTTCCTGTTTTCAGACTGATGATGTGCAAAGCTCTTTTTTCTCCCCCTCCTTTTTAAATTAGCAAACATAATCCTTACTAAGCACCTGGCCGCTTTGCTCCTAGACCACATCGTTGTCTGTCTCCTTTCATCTGTCATTTTAATGCAAAATATGAATGCAGTTTCACTGCTTTAAGAGAGTCACTGGGAGCCTACTGATATTTTTCCAAGGACAAGAACACTTAAAAATACATCTTTTATCAGAATTTCAAGTATTGGAATAATAGAGGAGTGATGACAATAAGCAAATGGCTTAGGGGAAAATCATAATCTATTTTCCGAAAGTAACAGTTTTTAAGAATCCTATTGCTAACACAAGTCATAATTAAATTGTTACATAATTAAAATGAAATAATAGGCTATGTTACTAAATGTTATGCTTTCAGTTTCGTTCTCTCTGTTTTTTCCAAAAGGATGAAGAATATAGGATGTAGCAGAATTGGACTGAAATGAATAGTCCAATTACACAAACATATTTTTGGTTCATTTGGATAAATATTAAAAATTTTTTTACATCAATATATCAGCATGACCTTTTCTTCAACAACACAAATGTTTAAATCTCCTTTGGCTGCTCATGTGAATTCAGCCCAACCACCAGTCTTGTACCTGGTTGCAATTAGCTGTAAACACACAATTCCCAAGGTAGACTGCTTAAGGTTGGGTTGAAAGGCTGCCATTAGTATTTCTTAGACACAGTCAGATAGGTTAGTGCTATATCAAGGCTAAGCATCCTCCCATCCAGGAAATGTGTCTAGCAGTGCTAGTTTCTGACTCTAGCTATATTCTTCATAGGATAGTCTTTCATCAGACATTATTTGAGTTGAGTATATACACAAAGAAATATGATCTGAAAGCTTTAAAAGCTCCAGTTCTTTTGGGTCCTGAATATAGTCATCGAAGTGGCAGTTCAGCCAAGTCTGTGCCTATGTCCTATACCATGAATCAGGAGCACCCTTCATGCGCCCACTTCACTTTAGTGTATGTGAAAGCTTACATACAAAAAGCAGGGCAATAGATATACAGAAAAAAGGACAGTAAATATAAACATAGAAAAGATGTCAAGTTGGACACATACCTTCCAGGACACTTGGTTATGGAAAAAAAGAGTGTGAAATTGATGGGATTGAAAAAATTATGCATGGGAGGAAAATGTCCAACTATGTGGACATTGCAGAATGCTTTTGGGAGTTCTCCATTCAAATGTGGGTGTAGACACCACCTTATTTCATTTGTGACACGTGTTTTTACAAGTTCCACATTTAAAGCATGTTCTAAAGTCTGTGCTACAGAACTAATGTGAAAATAGCCTATTTCTAAAATTATATTCCTGTTGCTGTTATTGCACTCATCTACTTTTGAAAATAATTAGACTGCTTAATATCTTAAAAACTTAAGTTGAGAAATCTCATGAATAAAATATTCACCAGGATTTCCATTTGACAGTGTGTGAAATAATGGATCCCAGTACCCTATTTATGTTATAAAATTGTAGGTCCACATTTGACGTAGAATTTTCTAAGTACAGACTAAAGATCTTTGGTATGTTTTATCATTTTAGCTGTATTGGGCACTGTCAAATCATCATAAACTCTGATAAAAGCTAACCCAGTTGAAGATCTAGTTCTTCAAATAAAAGATTATAGTTAATCTAAACTATGGATGGATTACCTCAGATTCACAGAAAATACAGTTCCGTTTTCAGAGGAGATAACTATTTCAATAGACTACTTAAACACTTTCACAACTTTTAGTAAGATTTTTTTGTGAAGATCATGGGATTTTGAATTCAGGTTGATCTGGATTTTATTCTGTGGTCTATCACTTACTTGCTTTTTAGGCCTAGACAATCATAAAGTCACGAAGTCTTGGTTTTCAGATTTATTAAGTGGAGATGGCAACTTATCTCGTGGAAATTTTCATGAGGATTTAAATGATATGAGTAAGTTGTTAGGACAGGGAACAGAGGTATTGACCTAAAATCAGGAAGTTGAATCAGTTCATATTCAAAAAGAAATTAAGGCAATCTAAGATGCAAGGAAGATCAAGTCAAAGAGAAAAATGATCTTGTTTCAATGAAATAAAAATGTCAGAAGTAGTTAAGGTGAGGTCTTATCCCCCACCAATAGAGAATGTAAAGAGATAGAGTGAAAAGGAGAGACTAAGTATTACATAACTCAGCAATTCATACTGAAAGTTTTCATCATCAGGTCAGTAGATCAAATATGATCTCAGGCAGTACAGAAGACTCTAAATATACCAGTTTTTCCTGCTGTGAAAAAGACAGTATAATTAATCTCTCATCCCACCCAGGTCCACACCAGACTCGGCTCACCCAGGAATGAGTCACTGCTCTGATGGCGCGGAGTGTTCTGGGCAGAGCCAAAGTAGTGATTAAATAGCTCAGAGCTTTGGAGCTTGAGGGAACCTCTGCTTTAATTCTCCCTCAAGCTTAAATTAAGGCTGATTCTGGAGGCTATCCAGTGATTGCTAGGGACTTAAGAGGATGGTCTTCTGCAAACCATCCACAGGAACTGATGCCAACAGACTCTTCACTGAGCAGATGAAGTGCGGGTTGGGGAGCTCTTGGGCTAATTTGTTTCTCATATATGATGAATGTTTTCAAATATAAATTATTAATTGTGCTTTAAAATTGACTGTATAAAATGAATTTTCAGTTAACCTACACTCCAAATGGTCTGCAACAAATAAACAACTAAAGACATGCATTTCTTTACTCAACATGTGATTAAGTTATTCCTTTGAATAAAACATTATTTTTTTCCCCCGGGCTCTATAATATACTAATTAACTCTTGTTTTATCACATGAGAAGACTTTATTATAAGGATCCAAAAAGACCCTTTCTAAACTGCTCAAAATAATCTATTTTAAGTTGATTGGCCCAGAAGGTTATAGTGGATATTAATTAGTTTCACTGGTTGAACATGATGATGCTGCCAAGATCCGTGGCTTAAGTTTTGCATATTTAGGTTATCCATAGATTATTCATGCATTGTGTAACCAAATTATCCATGGATATTTGTGCATTGCCTATCCACTGTGCATGGAGAATTTAAGATCCACACCCACATTTGTGCACATTCATGGTGATACGAATTTTTAAAACATCTACCATATTAAATATGTGAGAAAGATTGTATTCAACCCATCACCACTCTTCATTGTTCAAAATAAACACATTTGGGGGAGTTATGAGGACAAAATTCATTTATGTACAAAGTGACTCATATACATTTAATTTTGGACTTATATATGCTTATAATCAAAGATAAATGGACCAAATTTACATAGAGTATATATTATTATCATGGTAAGTAAGTTCCTTTAAAAAATATTTGAACTAGCAGGATATTTGGGTAGCTCAGTCAGTTCAGTGTCTGACTCCTGATTTTGGCTCAGGTCCATGATCTCAAGGTCCTGAGATGGGGCTTCATGCTCAGCGGGGAGTCTGCTTGAGATTCTCTTCCTCTCCCTCTTCTCTTCCCCTGCACTCTCTCTCAAAATAAATACATAAATCTTTTTTAAAAAATGTATTAGAACAGTTGGATTTCATTTTCAGTTGTAAGTAACTGGAAATGTTTTTATTCCACTGGAAAGAAGAATATACAGTTCATCATGATTAAAATCTCCCACCCTGAGGCTGTACCCCTCTCATACATTTATAGTTTCTATTTTTCCAATTTGATTCAAGGGGCCTTGAATAGTGAACTACATAATGAAAGTTTTAGAGCTGAATTCAGATCATGGATCATACTCTGGAACTCACATTTCAGCTGCTTCATTTGGGGCAAATGTTTAAATCCTCTCAGACTTTTTTTTTTTTTTTTTTTGGTAAAACAGTTTCTAAGCTGATAAATTTATAAGGCATTTTTTAAAAAGAAACAGAAGTATTCCCTGAATTCCTTCATTATGCCTAGCTAAGTCTTAGACACTCAGTACTGTTTGTAAGACCACATTGTCTCTCCCTTTTTTTTAAACAATTGTTTGTTAAAAACATTGTTTCAGGTGTAAAACATAATTATTTAATATTTGTATGTATTGCAAAATAATCATTACAACAAATCTAGTTAATGTCTGTCACCATACATAGTTACAATTTTCTTGTGATGAGGACCAAGAACTACTCTCTGAGCAGCTTGCAAATATAAAATACAGTGTTATTATAGTCACCCTGCTGTACTTATTTTTTTATAATTTAATTTTAGTCTTTTGACCCCTTCACCGATTTTGCTCCCTGCTCTCCCAACCTCTGGCAATCACCAATCTGTTTTCTGTATCCATAAGCTTTTGTCTTGTTTTGTTTTGATTCCACATGTAAATGAGATCATATGGTATCTGTCTTTCTCTGACTTATTTCACTTAGCATAATGCCCTCAAGGTCCATCCATGTTGTTGCAAATGGCAAGATTTCAGCCTTTTTTAAGGCCGAATAATATTCCATTACATTCCATATATGCCCCCCCACACACACACACACAAGCACAACCCACATCTTCATTATCCATTCATCCACTAATGGATACGTTGGTTGTTACCATATCTTAGCTGTTACAAATAATGCTACAATGAATATGGGAATGCATATATCTGTTCTAGTTAGTGTTTTCATTTTTTTTTAAAATAAATACTCAGAGCTGGAATTTCTAGATCATATGACAGTTCTATTTTTAATTTTTTCAAGTACCTCGCTACTGCTTTCCTTAGTGGTTGCACCAATTTACATTCCCAGTAACAGTGCACAAGGGTTCCCATATCCTCACTGGATACTTTTATATTTTGCCTATTTAATAATAGCAACTTTAACAGGTATAACCTGATACCTTGTGGTTTGATTTACATTTCCCTGATGATTAGTGATATTGAGCTTCTTTGCTTATTGTCCATTCATGGGTCTTCTTTGGAAAAATGTCTATTCAGAATTTCTGCCCATTTCTTAATCCAGTTGTTTGGGTTTTTGCTATTGCACTGTATGCATTCTATATATTTTTTGACTATTAACCCCATATAAGATATTTTCTTTCATTCAGTATGATATTTTTTCATTTTGCTGATGGTTTCCTTTGCTGGGCAGAAGGTTTTCAATTTAATATAGTCTACTTGTTTTTTGTTTTGTTTTGTTTTGTTTTGCTTTTGTTGCCTTTGCTTTTGGTGCCAGATTCAAAAAATGATCACCAAGATCGATGTCAAGTTCACCATCTATGTTTTCTTCTAGGAGTTTTTGGCTTCAGGTCTTACATTTAAGTCTTTAATGCATTTTGACTTAATTTTTGTTTGTAATGTGAGATAGTGGTCCAGTTTCATTCTTTTGCAGATACCTGTCTAGTTTTCCAAGCACCATTTATTGAAGAAACTATTCTTCCCCCAATGTATACACTTGGCTTTTTTTTCATAAATTAATTGCCCATATATGTGTAGGTTTATTTCTGAGTTCTCTATTTTGTTGCATTGATCTAAGTGTCTATTGTTTGCTTATGCCATACTTTTTTGATTACTTTAGATTTGTAATATAGTTTAAAGTCAGGGATCTTGAAGTTTCCAGCTTTTTCCTCTTGAGAGACAAAGTCTTTTTTTTTTTTTTTTTTTGCTTTGACTATTCAGGGTCTTATGTGATTCTATATAAATTTTAGGATGCTTTGTTCTATTTCTGTGAAAAACACCATTAGAATTTTCATAGGATTGCATTGAATCTATAGATTGCTTTGGATAGTATGGATATTTTTAAAAATTCTTTCAGTTGGTGAGCACAGAATATCTTTTTACTTATTTCTGTCATCAATTTATTTCACCTATGTTTCATAGTTTTCAGTGTACAGATCTTTTACTTCCTTGGTTGAATTTATTCCTAAATTTTTGTTGTTGTTGTTATTGAAATTGTAAATGAGATTGTGTTCTCAATTTTTCTTTCTGACAGCTCATTATTAGAAATGCAGGGAAATACAACAGATTTTTGTATACTGATTTTACATCCTGAAACTTTACTGAATTTGATTATTTATAACAATTCTTTAAGTGAAATCTTTAGTGTTTTCCATGTATAATATCATGCTATCTGCAAATATAGCTTTCCAGTTGGATGCCTTTTATTGTTTATTTGTTTTCTTACCTAACTGTTGTGGCTAGGACTTAAAACACTTCGTTGAATAAAAGTGTCAAGAATGGGCATTTTTGTCATGTTTCTTATCTTAAAGGAAAAGCTTTTAGCTTTTCACCATAAAGTATGATGTTAGTTGTAGGCTTGTCATATATGGCCTTTATTATGTTGAAGTTCATTCCCTTTGTACACACTTTGCTGAGATTTTTACCATAAATACATACTGAATTTTGCCAAATGCTTTTTTCTGCATCTATTGAGATGATCATAGATTTTATGTTTTGTTTTGTTAGTGTTATGTATCACATTGATTGATTTGAGGATATTGAATCATCCTTGCATCCCTGGCATAAATCTGCTTGATCATGGTGTATGATCTCCTTAATGTATTGTTAAATTTGAGTTGAGGATGTTGAATCATCCTTGCATCCTTGGCATAAATCTGCTTGATCATGGTGTATGAACTGTGCAATGTATTGTTGAATTCAGTTGGTTAATATTTTGTAGAGAATTGTTATATCTAGGTTCACCAAGGGTATTGGCCTGTAATTTTTTTTTCTTTTGGTGTTCTGGTCTGGTTTTAGA
Source organism: Leptonychotes weddellii (assembly GCF_054177405.1). Classification (NCBI taxonomy): domain Eukaryota; kingdom Metazoa; phylum Chordata; class Mammalia; order Carnivora; family Phocidae; genus Leptonychotes; species Leptonychotes weddellii. The sequence goes on from NC_138373.1 coordinate 124,084,350, forward strand.
ATTAGGGCATACTCATAAAATTAGTTTGCAAGTGTTTCCTTCTCTATTTTTTGGAAGTGTTTGGGAAGGATTGGAATTAATTCTTTGAATGTTTAGTAGAATTCACCAGTAAAGCTGTCTGGTCCTGCACTTTGGCTTATTGGGAAGTGTTTAATTATTGATTCAGTCTCCTTACTAGTCATTTGTTCGTATTTTGAAATTTTTTATGATTCAGTTTTGGTGGGTTGTATGTTTCCAGGACTTTATCTATTTCTTCTAGGTTGTTCAATTTGTTGGCATACACTTGTTTATACCAGTCTGATAATGCTTTGTATTTCTGTAGTATCATCTCCTCTTTCATCTGATTTTGTTTATTTGCATCTACTCTCTCTCTCATAGTCTCTCTCTCTCTCGGTGACCCTAGCTGAAGGCTTGTCAGCTTTATTTTTTCAAAGAACCAGTTCTTAGTTTCACTGATCTTTTCTCTTGTTGTTTTTCTTTTACTCTCTAGTTCATTCATTTCCACTTTGATCTTTGTTCTTTCCTTCTCCTAACTTTGAGTTTGATTTGTTTTAGTTCCATGAGGTGTAAAGTTAGGTTGTTGACATTTTTTCATATTTCTTGAGGTAGGCATTAATCACTATGAACCTCCCTCTTAGAACTGTTTTTGCTGCATCCCGTAAATTTTGGTATGTTAAATTTCCATTTTCATTAGTCTCAAACTATTTTTTTTTTGTTTTCTCTTGATTTCTTCATTTACCCATGGATGTTCAGGAGAATATTGGTTATCTCCACATATTTGTGAATTTTTCCAGTTTTCTTATAATACTTATCTTTATACCATTGTGATGAGCAAAGATACTTCATATAATTTCAATTTTAAATTTATTAAGACTTTATTGTGGCTTACTATATGATCTATCCTGGAGAATGTTCCATTTGCATTTGGGAAAAATGTGTATCTTTTGCTTTTGGATTGAATATTCTATATATATGTTAAGTCCACCTGGTCTATTTATATTCAAGCCACTGTTCTTATTTATATTCTGTCTGGATGATCTATTCATTGATGTAAGTAGGGTTATTTATCCTTCTAAACTACATACATAAATTTACTAATTAGCTCTTCTACTTGTCCTTTAAATTTATTAATTGGCTTTTACACTTGTCCTTACCTTAAATAACAATCAAAGTAGATGTATATAACTGGCTACCATGAATAATATAAGATAAAATAATTTTGGTAAGAAAGTTAAAGGAAAAATTAGTTCAATGGTTAATGAGAATTATGTATTTATTTTATTTCTTGTATTTATGTGAAGCCTTTAAAACTTTATAACTAATATTTTACATTTTGTAATCCAATGTATGACAACCCCAAAAAACTAAAAACTAAAAACTAAAATCCAACATCCAATGACATTTCTAGTAAAACTCAGGAACAGATTTTCTTCTCTCCTTATCTCAGTCAACACCAGATCAATTTCTTTTTCATCAGATACAACAGTATTGCAAATTCTTTTTGTGAGTGAACTTGCATGCTTTCGATCAGTTACTGTTTCTGTCCCCTTATGTTATTTAAATGAAAGAACAACCTTAATTGGAAGAAATTCATTTATTAAAAGGATTTGTTAAATATTTTTCAAAACTTTTACCCTTCTATGAGAGCTACAAAATGGCAAAGAACATAGTGACTTTTTTCTATTCATGTCTAATCAGATTGTATAATGTGGAAATAATGTTAACCTGCTTATCACATCTGGAATGCAGTACAAAATGCATAACCATATGGAAGATTTATCATTTGAATTAAAATACACGAATGAATTGAAATACTGAAACTGTGTATATATTGCTTAATAATTGTCATTAATTTCTAGTTGTTTTCATATAATTTTTCTTCTTTATTCTCTTATATTATTTGTTCAGATGTCTGACTCTCCAGCAAAAGCCCTATCTTCCTCAACTGGTATTCCCATTTAGCCACTATATTGTGCTTCACCTAGTGCAGGAGAATGTTTATTATAATAAAGAGTTATGTGAATAATGGTAGATAGACTATTATGTACTTATTAAAGTTCTTTGAAAGAATATTTAGTAACAGAAAACATTTAAAAAACAATCTAAAAAGACCAAAGCATGATTTAAATTTATCTAATTATAAATATAATTCCAATTTTATATAGAAATACATACACATACATATGAAAATGCTAAAGATTAGTACACCAAGATGATATTCTATATGCCGAGGATTGAGAGCTAGAAAGTGAGATTAGAGATAATATTACTTTTCTTCCTTATATATTTTATCTCCAAAATTTCTACGATGAATATGTATTATTTTTATAATTAATATGCATTAAATCATGTTTTAAAATATATTTTGAATATTTTTTATAACTAATAGAATTTAGTGTAAACTTTTTAAAAGCTACTGCCTTACTTCATTAATATCAACCTGATTTTCCCAGAGACAGTCATGTACCTTTCATTACTCTACCAGGAATGGAAAAGTACAGCTAAGTTCCTTGTTTACTATTACAAGTTGAAGAAAAATATTACTTCACCTTCTCCTAGTTATATCTCCAATTTAAAACTGCATATATTGAGTAGGAAAAACTAAAGTTAAAAAAAATTCTGATCTGTCAACTTTGGAATATTTCAATATGAAGATAATATCAATAAAATTTTATTTGTGAAGGGGTTACTGGTTTCCAGTTTTACACCAAAAAAAAAATTTTTTTAAACAGAGTTGAAAAAGCACGAAATAGAATTACATTTTGATTTTCCCTTTTAAACTTTAGTATGAGCTTTAAATCAGTGTGTAGAACTTTTTCAATTTTTATATGTTCTTTCCTTTGTGAAAGTAACAAATGCTGAAAGTTTCTATAAAATGTAAGTGCTGCTTGATACATTGATAAAACAAAGCTACAAAGAGCATATCGCACAGACAAGACCCAATTGGGCATGAGTTTTAACTGTAATCTTAGCTGACATTTATCTAAGATTGTCTTCTACTTTGTCATTGCAGTATTACAGGTACAAGCTTGGCCTATAAATCAGAGGTTCTCTAATTCTTTCTGAAAAATCAAGGTTGATTTATTTAAATTTATCTGGAATCTCAAGGCCATTAGAGGATGGATTATTAAATAGAGATGTATGGCTCTCTGCAAGGTAGCCGACATTGCACTATGGTCCATAAAAGCTCTATATTTGCTCCAGGCTTTTAACTTACCAAGGCTCTCATTTTCAGAATAGAAGGTATATATAAAAAAAAAAAATCCTCACTTTATTGAAAAGCTTCAACCTATCCTGTTTTACTCATAGAAAAATTCTCTTAAACTGACCTTGGAAAGCTTTCTAAGAGATTGTTCTTTTTAAAATGAAATCTCCCATACAAGAATTCTACCCAGGAGGTTTCGAGATGGTTTCATCTCCATTAGGTACATGGAGACTCTGAATAGATAGGTAAATTTTCTGGTCCATTGTGTGGATCGGTCAGATTCCTGTCTCCCAATTTACCACTCTAATAGTATTTTCTCATTCAGCATGCATGGATATGAGGACAATGACATATGTGCACATATATTAAATTACTGCCATCCTTTATTAAATTTACATCTCTAAGTGTTTGATTTTCAAAACAAAGATTTGGGTCCTTTAAAGAGCATCCAAAACAAACCAAGAATGACAAAAATCTAACTTTGTCTTAAAAAACCATAAACAAATCTGAGATTGAGTAACTATTTGGTTATACATCCTTATGCTTGATATATTCTTACTTGAAATTTTGATCTAAATTTAAAATCTCTTGTTACACAATTTTTTTTTATTCTTATGTTAATCCCCTACATTACATCATTAGTTTTAGATGTAGTGTTCCATGATTCATTGTTTGTGCATAACACCCAGTGCTCCATGCAGAATGTGCCCTCCTCAATACCCACCACCAGGCTAACCCATCCTCCCACCCCCCTCCCCTCTAGAACCCTCAGTTTGTTTTTCAGAGTCCATCGTCTCT
>NC_138373.1:124088452-124165299 GCF_054177405.1 Leptonychotes weddellii
TATGATAACACAAAATTTTATATAAAGACTAATTGCAGTTGATTTTCAGTTCATTTAGTGCCTCAGTAAAACAAATTTTATTAACTTCCAAGTCTCCAGAAAGTATTGGGTTTTTTTTAAGCTCTAATTGTACTTTTAAAAACTCAGTCCATAATTTTCTCTTTTGAAGGAAGGTAACAATTTTTTAAAAGATTTTATTTATTTATTTGAGAGAGAGAGAGAGAACACAGGTGTGGGAGGAACAGAGGGAGAGGGACAAGCAGACTCTTCACTGGAGCCTGAGATGGACCTTGATCCCATGACCCTGAGATCATGACCTGAGCTGAAATCAAGAGTTGGATGCTTAAGCGACTGAACCACCCAGGGCGCCCCTGAAGGAAAATATAAGTTAAAACTTATTTGCCAAGATTACCAACTAAAGCAAGTATTATGACAAACACCGTTTTTACTCTAAAATTATTTAAAAGATGAAAATTCCAGAATTTATAAGGATAACCTCTATCATGAATTTCTTTTATTAAAATAATAATAAATAACTTAATGAAAGTTTCAGAATTATGCCAGCTAAAGAAATCTTTCATAAATGTTACAGAGACTTAAAAGTCTTCACTTCATAAAGTACTATCTTAGTGCTTACACTATGACTGGCTCCCTTCTGTAGGATCAATGTAAGGTGATAAACTGAATACACCCATGAATGGAGAAAACCATACAAAGCTTCTAGGCTTCTGTTTTGAACTAGTGTGTGCTTCCTGTGTCAAGTGTGGAGAGGAAGGACAGGAAATAAAATACTTGGCTTGGGTCATGGCAATGCTGCAGAAAGATAAAGTAGAAAAAAACTTAGGATCATGTTCTTGCTTCTTCCTGCCATTACGTAACTTGGGGCAAATAGTGCCTGCCTGACACTGGCAATGATTCAGAACACTAGTCAGAGATTTGCTAGGAGTAATCTGAAGCCTTATGCATTTAAGAATTTGATTAAAATAGATAAAACTAACTAAATTTAGGCACTGCTTCCCCACCTCTCTTTTTCTAAATTTACTGGCCTGATAAATTCTAATCTAAGGAGGGTCTTCTAAAGTTTTACCTGGGGAGAGAATAAGGGTAAAGCTTTTTCTGACTCCAGGTAGTAAAGAGTGAATTGTCCCTGGTTTTCTGTGACTCCGGATCTTCATCCTAGGGCTTATTTGCTCTTTATTCCTTCAGCTCTTTGGAGCTGTCATGGCCTTTCCCCTTTGTCTGACAAATAGTTGATATACTAAGGGTAAATGAGCTCACTGGGTAATATAAAATAAAAAATCAACCTCTCCCAGCCCACCATTTATTAAATGAACTCTCCTTCACTCTGAAGGTAATCTTGAACTAATAGATGAAATCACCCAAACTCATTTATCCCCCATCCATAAAATAGTCTGTTACTGCTGGTCCAGAAAAATATCAAAAAGCTTATCAACAACAGTAAAAAGAACCCGTCATTCACAAAAAGCTAGTGTGAGAAGAAAAGATAAAGTAAAAATCAAATTTTTTCAGCTAAAGAAATACTCCAAACCATGAAACAGAAGACTACTGGCACATAACATCAATATAAATTAAATCCAATTAAATAATCACTGCAGTTAAGGTACACCACAATGAATTGGAAATTCAAAAACTGAAAATACAAGTGGAAAAAAACACTCAGGAAGTTAATTGAAGAAAAACAAAATCAACTCAAATAAATATTAAGACATAAAGTGCCTAAGGAAGGTAAATATTACTGAATGTACAGTGAGATACAGAGAATATAAATACAAAAAGGGAACAGAAATAAAATCTGAAAAAAATAAAATATTTTTTAAAAGATATCGAAGACAGGCACAGGAGATCCAACGTACATACAATTAGAATTGAAAGACTAAAAACAAAACAATGATAGCGCTAAATACTTCAAATTTTTCTGAAATAAAAGCAGATGTGATCTTTCTATTAAAAGGATCCCTCTTTGTACTAAGGAAAATTAACCTGGTGGGGTCAAGTCCAAAATATATCAAAGTAAAATTATGAGAAAAAAAACTCCTTCCAGACCAAAAAAAAGTCACTTATGAAAGAAATTGGTATAATAAAACTTATTTTGTGAAATATCTGTTCAAAATTCTTTCTATTGTTTAAACTAGGTTGGTTCTCTTATTATTGAGTTATGAGTTCTTTATGAAGTCTATTATTATGAAATTTTATCATACACATGTTCTCAAATATTTTCTCCCAGTTTGCAGCATTGCATTTTCACAAATACTTGTTAAACATGTGAAATGTGGCAAGTATGACTAGGGAAATGGAATTTAAAAATTTAAATTTAGTTAAATTGAAATACAAATAGACAAAAGAAGATAGATGAATGCCTAATCAGCACTTAAAAAAATGTTCAACACCATTAGTCATTTGACAAATGCAAAATAAACTATGAGATACCATTCTAGATCCACTAGTACAGCTAAAATGAAAGGAGCTGGCGATATCCCAAGTGTCTGTGCAAATGTAGAACTATTGGAAATCTCATCTATGGCTGGTATAAATTCTGCATTAGAATACACCTTACCAGATGATCCAGCAATCCTACTCCTAGGTATTTAACCAAGAGAAATGAAAATATATGTCCACTCAAAGACTTCTAAGTGAATGTTCATAAAGTTTTATTCATAATGTCCACAAACTGAAATAACCCAAATGTCTATCAACTGGTGAACGGATAAACAAATCATGGCAAATCTATACAAAAGGAGCAAACTGATTATTCACAACAATAAGGATGAATGTTATAAGCATATATTAAGTAAAAGAAGCCTGAAACAAAAAATCATATACTATATAATTCCAACTATATAAAATTTCACAAAAGGCAAATTTAATAATAATTGTCAGGGTTGGGATGGATATGTGGAGGGGATTTACTGCAAAAGGGCATGATGTAACTTGTTGGGGGTGATGGAAATATTCTATACCTTGATTATGGTAGCAGTTATATGAATACATACATTTGTCTCAAAACTTATGCAATTCACTTAAAATTGATGAATTTTACTGTGTGTAAAGTATACCTCAAGCTGATTATAATATTCCTAGAAATGAATGATTTTAAAAATAGTACTTAAAAAACCTATAGATTTCAAAACTGCTGCTTTGTGCAAATCTTACAGCTTAAATATTTATATTACAAAGGTAGGAAGCACCAAAATGAATGAGTTAAACATCTAAATTCTTTTAAATTGCTATAGAATACACCCAAATAAATGAAACAAAAGATAATAAAAGAAAAATTTAAATCTTAATATATATAAGAACAAATGTAATAAAGAGGACATTATAGCAGCTAAGAACAAAAACATAGGCAAACTTGGCAAGATCAATTAGGTTTTCAGTGTGAGTTCACTGATGCTTATTGCATTATTTATTAAAATTAATGACCAAACAAAAGTGTGTTAATGGATAGTAGTGACAATGATAAGTATGTTCAATGAACCAGAGGTTATTTTTCATCTAATTCTGTGCATCTGAAGTACAATGGAGAAAAACACTGTTTTGGAAAACCTTGATACTTTTCTTTACAAACTCAAATAACAGTAACAATGGCTGATACAATTGATTCTTGAACAATGTTGAGGTCAGGGGTGCCAATCCCCTGCACAACTGAAAATCCAGATGTAACTTTTGGCTCCCCCAAAATTTGACTACTAATAGTCTACGGTTGACCAGAAGCTTTATTGGTAACATAAACAGTCAGTTAACACATATTTTGTATGTTATATATATTAATACTGTGTTCTTATAATAAAGCAAACTAGAGAAAAATGTTATTAAGAAAAGGAAAAGGCTGCCTGGGTGGCTCAGTCGGTTAAGCATCTGCTTTTGGCTCAGGTCATGATCCCTGGGTCCTAGGATCAAGTCCCAAGTCAGGCTTCTTGCTCAGCGGGGAGCCTGCCTCTTCTCCTTCTGCTGCTCCCTCTGCCGCTGCCCCTGCTTTTGCTCTCTCTCTCTCTCTCAAATAAATCTTAAAAAAAAAAAAAAAAGAAAATCATAAGAAAGGGAAAATACACTTATAGTACTGTACTGTATTTATTTAAAAAAAAAACACGTAAGTGACCCATGCAGTTCAAACCTGTGCTGTTCAGAGGTCAGCTGTATTACTTTTTAGACATGTATGTATATCAAGATATTACATGTTTGAATTTTCTATTTTAAACTTTTCAAATTTTCAAGAGACTATGTTTTTAAGGAAATATCAAGATTATCAACCATATTAATTTTTAACAATTTCATTAAATTTTTGAAATGGAACAACACAACAGGATGCAAATTTGTATGTGGTTACAAATAAGTACTATAAAATATTTCTGCCCAGGGAAGTGCATTGTAGCATATACACACACACACACACACACACACACACACACACACATTTTATATGGTATATATACCATTTATATTGCATATAAAAGTACATATATATTTTTGCAGCTTCTGTTCATTATAGTAGTAGGAAATATTTTTTTAAAGCTTTCTGATACAACTACTCATCTCTACCACTGCAGAAAAATGTGGCATATATGGAATTTGTACAGTTTATGAAGAAAAACCATTGGAGAACATCAATATTAGCCCATTTACTTTTTCAGTGCATGTGATTACAAAACCAGAAACATAACTTTATTGCATCCCTCATTTTTTTTTTTTGAGAAATGTAACTAAAGCTCTTCATTTATTGGCATTCTTTTTTTTTTTTTTTTTTAAGATTGTATTTATTTGACAGAGAGCACGAACAAGCAGGGGGAGTGACAGGCAGGGTGAGTGACAGGCAGAGGGAGAAGTAGAAGCAGGCTCCCTGCTGGGCAAGGAGCCTGATGAGACCCTGAGATCATGAACTGAGCCAAAGGCAGACGCTTAACCAACTGAGCCACCCAGGTGCCCCTACTAGCATTCCTTGACAGTTTCATAAGAGTTGACAAGAGCCAAATTAAAAAAAGAATTTTTTAGACCTACACTGGCTCTTCTTATATATAAATATGGCTTTAAAACTTCTTAGTTATCATTTAATCATTAAACAGTAGATCTATCTTAATAAAACTAGTTCCATACTTAAAATTAAACTTATATCCTATTTTTATATGCAAATCAGTTTCCTCTCTCATATAGCCTCACTTTGCAAAAGCACCTGCATGAATTTCCATTGGAATAATCACTTTGTGTGCTTAAGTATTGAGATTCTAAGAAGGCAATAAGAATCCCACATGAGATATAATGCAAAGCTGCAGATACAAATCCATCAACAAAATTTTAGTGACTAAAGTCCAAGAGAAGTTTAGTTCTTGTTCACTTATCAATTAAAGGGTTGAATTCTGATCTTCAGACAGTTTTTCTGTAAGTAGTAATTCGGAGACCAAGGATTCATTCATCTATGGTCCTACTTACTGTGGATTCTCATTATCATTTGCATCCAGCTATTGGAGGGAGAAACAGTGTGCAGTTGGCTCTCACATTTCTTTAACCCTTGTTCTAGATAAGACACATAGCGCTTACACTTGATCCCATTGGCTAGAACTCCATGGTATGCTCATACCTAACTGCAAGGTAGGCTGGGACATGTAGTCAATTTGTGTATCCAAGAAGAAGAGCAAATAGATTTCAAGAAATAGGAGTCACTGACACTGAAATTAATTCTATGTTGTATTTTAACATCTGAATGATGAAAAGTGAAAAATCTAAGTTCCAGTGATGGAAAATGTACATAGCATGATGTCATAACAAGAGGATGAATTAAGAATGATTATAGCCATTTCTACCTTTAACAATTGAGTAAATAGGCAAATCATTTTGTAAAATTCCATTTTGAGTTTTGTGACTGGATTATCTCTAAGATTAGCTACAGCTCTAAAATACTATAATTAGACTTTTGACACTTTCTGAGCAGTTGACTGAGACTTAAATGTACAAAGTTCCAACAAATTGAAAAAAGGTGAAGAATAATTTCTGGAATGAATATTAAGTTTCATGTGACTGATTTTTATCACGTATCAGAGTTAAGCTATTCTTTTTCTAGGAATTAAAGTGAAAGTCAGTAATTATATTACATACCAATTGATTTTAGTCACCATTTTTCAAAAATTATGTATTTTTTTTCGAACATTGTGTGCTGACATTGTTATTTCTGGCACATTGCAAGTAATGAATAATCATATGCTGAATGAATAAATGCATGACTAAATGGATAAAATGAAATTTAACTTTGATAGCCTGAATTTTTGTCAAAAATATCCCTTACCTTATAAACTATCTCCATGGGTAATAGAAAAAAAAATGCATACAAATAAAATACACATAAGAAAAAGGTTCCTATAGAATTTAATACTTAAATCCAGTGCTCTCTTTTTCTTCAGATGATGTTGTAAAGAAAATTTATATTGTTTTAATAACTAAACTAACTCTAGAAAAAGTCTAAAAACTAATTTTACAACTGGGACTGGTAGATGTATAGACACAATGTAGTTCACATGAAGAAGACTTCATTTTCCCATAACACATTACTTACAAGAATTAATAATTTTTGGAAGAATTTCCTAAGGGAAAGAACTAGAGAAGAAATGTATTATGTAAATGTGAGAGGATTTAGATTCTGAAGCTGGCTTTCATATTCTTGAATATAGCTGTCATCCCATTCCCCTACCAACTTAGAGGAGATTTTCCCTTTCTCCAGTGTTTATGGGAGAGAAAATTTTACTTCCATTCAGGCAAATGTAGGCAAATTTCCTCTACATTTATATAATTTTTGTATTTGTTCATTTCTTCAAAAAATTTTTTTATTACACAAATTTTCTTATAGTTTGCTTTTTTAAAAGATATAATTGGCATATAACATATTAGTTTCAGGTATACAGTGTAACAACTGGATGTTTGTATATATTATGAAATGATCACTGTAATAAGTCTAGTTAATATCCATCACTCTACAGAGTTACAAACTTTTTCCTTGTGATGAAAGCTTTTAAGATCTACTCTCATAGCAACTTTCAAATATACAACAGTATTATGAACTATAGTCACCCTGCTATATATTATATCCTCATGATTTATTTATTTTGTAACTGGAAGTTTGTGCTTTTTTATCTCCTTCACCCATTTGTCCAACCCTCCACCACCCCTGCCTCTGGCAACCACCAATCTGTTTTCTGTGTCCACAAACTCAGAATTTTTGTCTATTTTCTACAGTCCACATGAATGAAATCATATGGTATTTGTCTTTCAGTCTGATTTATTTCACTTAGCATAATGCCCTGAAGTTCCATTCATGTTGTCACAAATGGTAAGATTTCATTCTTTTTTATGGCTGAATAATATTCATGTGTATGTGTGTGTATCACATTTTCTTCATTCATTCATGAACACTTAGGTTGTTTCTATATCTTGGCTATTGTAGACAACATCGCAATGAACATAGGGTGCAGATATCCTTTCGTGTTAGCGTTTTTTGCTTTATTTGTATAAATACCCAGAAGTGGAACTGCTGGATCATATGGTAGTTCTATTTTAAATTTTCTGAGGCACCTCCGTTGTATTTTCCACAGTGGCTGTACCAATTTACACTCTCACCAACAGTGAACATCCTCACTGTCACTTGTTATTTCTTGTCTTTTTGATATTAGTCATTCTAACAGGCGTGAAGTGGTATCTTGTTGTGGCTTTAATTTGCATTTCCCTAATGATTAGTGAGATTGAGCATCTTTTCATGTACTTGTTGGCCATCTGTATGTCATCTTTGGAAAAATGTCTGTTCAGATCTTCTCATTTTTTAATTAGATTGGTGGTTTTGTGTTGTTCTGTTTGTTATTAAGATGTATGAGTTCTTTATATATTTTGGATATTGACCTCTTATCTGATACATGGTATGCAAATATTTTCTCCCCTTCAGTAGGTTGCCATTTTTTTGTGTGTGGTAATGTTTCCTTTGCTGTGCAGAAGATTTTTAAGTTGATGTCATCCCACCTGTATATTGTTACCTGTTATTTTTCATAGATTAATTTACTATGTATGCATGGGATGATTTCTGGGCTCCTTATTTTGTTCCATCTGTCTGTGTGTCTAATTTTATGCCAATACCATATTGTTTTGATTACTATAGCTCTGTGATATAGTTTGAAATCAGGGAGCATGATGCCTCCAGGTTAGTTATTCTTTCTCAAGATTGTTTTGGTTATTTGGGGTTTTTTATGGGTCCATCTTCAAATATTTATCAAACATTTTCTGTGGGTAAAAGATAGCTTTGTTCTAAATACATACTAGTGAGGTAAACATGCGTGCTCTCATGTGATGTATAATGTCCAACAATAAATCCCACATTATAGTATTGGAGTCAAAAATTTGGCATTCATCAATTATAATAACACAAAACATTAGAAAATTAAAATTAATATAAAGAGATTAGTTTCATGTAGAGAGTTAAATGAAGTGAGGTAATGGAGGGTTAAACCCTTTTCTCTACCTTTTAGTATCCAGAAGAGTGTGGAAATCCTAGGAAAAATACTACAGATCTAAAAATAAAAAAGAACCAACTTTGAAGATAGGTATTGCAAATTCTATTAATTCACTTATTCATTCTGCAAATATTGAGTTCTTACTATGGGCCACACACACAAAGATTAATATGATATTCTCTAGATAAGAAATATAATTGGAATACAATGTAACAATTATAAAAAAAAAGAAGCATGATGTTATAAAGAACAGGGAAGGGCCACTTAATACAAGCAAGCATATGTTATAATTTAAGAAAACTTGGATACTTTATAATTTAAGAGACTTGGGCACATAAGAAAAAATTCCAGGAAGGATCAAGGTGTAAAATAGATATTGTATACAAAAGGCGCTGTATTTGAACTAGAGATTCAAATCTGACAGCTCACTATGAATTTGGACACATGATGTTAACTCTCTGAGCCTCAATTTCTTCATACGTGTCACAGAATTAGACCTATTGCAAAGTGTTGCTGCAAGGATTTAAAATATAGGTCCAGGTACTAATTCATAATAGATCTTCTATAAGTGGTCACCAGTGTTAGGATTATACATGGAGCCTTATAAATTCAAGTAAGAGTTGTCAAGGATGTTCCAGATAGAGAAAACACAAACAGAAAGACTGTAATAATAGAATGACTTTGTATTAGGTCTCTAGGTAACAACTGAGAAAGTGGTAGGAGGTGGGCTGAATAGAGAAAAGATTGGTAAAGTTAAAGTGGTCGAAGTTAGATAATGAAGGACTTGTATGATAGAATACAGAACCAGATTTTTTGTTACAGAAAATTACTCTGGTGACAACTGGGGTGTGAATTAGAGATGAGCAATATGGCAGTTAGATCATACACAAAACATTTGGAGACATGTATCCATTGCTCCTAGTGACCAGGCACAACAACAGGTGATATTAATAGACAAATGAAGAGATACCTAATTTTAAATCCAGGAGAAAGATGATGAAGATTGACATAGTGGAAGCAAAGGGAATGAAATGTGAACAACAGATTTGGGAGAACTTTGGAGGTATAATTGACAGGAATATATAACCCCATGGATGTGAAATAGGAGAGGCAGAGAAGGGTCAGTATGATTCTCAACTTGCTGATTGAATCACTGGGTAGGTTAGAGGCAGGCTAGCTCTGAGTGAAGAACATAGTCTCTAGAGGAAAGACTGCTTGGGTTCAAATCCTGGCTTCATAATTTTGTGACTGACATAATAGTAACTCCTCCACCTACTAGTGTTATGCAAGCAGTAGAACAGGGGAGACGTGAAGTTCAGTAAAGTGGAGAAATTTTTCTAGAGTAAAACTTTTGATAATAAATAAAAAAGCTCTAAGCAGAAATATAAGCAAGGTCTGTGGGGAGGTTTGTCTGCTGTCCTGCCCAATGCAGGAGCCACCAGCCACATGTGGCTAATAAAGCTGGAAATTCAATTTTAAAAATTTAGCTCTTCAGTCACACTAGTTGTACTTTAAATGCTCAGTAGTTACATGCATCTAGTGACTAACATATTAGACAATTGTACAAAATATTTTCATCACGACAGATCAATTGGACAGTGCTGAGCTCCTTTAAGAACTTAGAAAGAACAAGATTAGAACATTTTAAAGAGAGTTCAGAGGAAGAAGGATATTTCTGGACCTTTTAGGGTGAGTTTAGAGTGCAGACATATTTTTGTTCTCTGTGAATGTTTGCCAAATACCCTCTCCACTGGAGAGAAACTTAATCAAGGACACCATATCATTCAGTCTCATTCTAGCCACCTGACAGTTTTTCCAGTGGGTTATTAAATAAAGTGGTTATTTTAGATTAAGGAACAATATTTATCAGCTCAAAATCAGTCTTTGACTCAATGCTGACCTTGCTATACCACACACAAGAACACAATTTTCCAGAAATTGTACCCCCAACTCACTAACATACCCCAAAGGGTGCAGCCAACTAGATACCTGATATTAAGCATATGACATTGTACACCTTCCATTATGGAGAGGACATGAAAGAGACATATATTCTAGATTAGATGTTTCTCTGCTCATCATGTTATACAAGCACAAATGTTTGTAGACTTGCTAAATGCCTTATCCACTCTTCTGGTATGATGATATCATCACCTTAAGGAAATTGTGTTATGGAAAAAATGAAATTCAGAATTACGATTCAGAGGCCTTATCAGTTAGCTGATGATCAAGAAGCAGCTGGTATTATAAAATGATGAAATTTCTATTAAATTTTTTTCCAGCGTAAGAATTCAAATCATTTTTAGGTTTGGATACTATCAGGGCACCTGGGTGGCTCAGTCGGTTAAGCAACTGCCTTCGGCTCAGGTATGATCCTGGAGTCCCGGGATCGAGTCCCGCATCGGACTCCCTGCTCGGCAGGGAGTCTGCTTCTCCCTCTGACCCTCCTCCCTCTCATGCTCTCTGTCTCTCATTCTCTGTCTCTCAAATAAATAAATAAATAAATAAATAAAATCTTTAAAAAAAAAAAAAAGATACTCTCATATGCCTAGAGGATGTGCTACATGGTCTTTATGAATGTTGTCTTTCTCTCATAGCCAGAACTCGTGTGTTAGGTCTCCTAGCGTGGAGTTTGACATGTACCTGCCCCTAGGAAAGTAAATGACCCACTTGTTTGTTTTATGTAACTGAAATGATATTTCTACCAATTAAAAACTGATATTGCTACTTGGCCAGTTGAGGTTCTGCATGTCACTCAGTGAGCAATCCTAAGCTGAAGGTTACAGAGTTGCCATGGGCAATGGATCTGTTTTAAGGAAAACTGGGTTCTAATTTCCCTACAGGAATTTCAGCCCTGTTTATGCTTCTCTACATACTCCCTCTTTCATACTTACTACATTTTAACATTATATAAAATTTACTTATTTATTAGTATTTAATGTTCTATATTATGTATTACACATTATTTCATTCTTGAATGTTAGTGACTCAGGGACACAGAGATTTGTTTTGCCCACCAAAGTATCCCACTGTATAGAACAGTGCCTAAAATATATGAGTTATTAAAAAATATATATTGAGTGAATTGAAGCATGAATGGAACCAGAGACTCCCCTAATGTCACCTGTTTAGTTAATAAAGACAATGGAAGACTGCTATAATCCATTACAAATAGGAGCAGATCTCACAAGAATATTCTGCATCATCCTTACAAGTTGAAACAAAACAAACATAGTCAAGGTTCTGGCTAAAGGCAAAAGTAATAATGAGTTGATAATAGGGTTAAAAAGTCATAAATACTATGACCCCAAGACAGAAGAGGACTACGACTGCACAAAGTAAGGGTATTGTCTCTGCTTGCATTTTTCCTTCTTTTCTCTCTTTCTTCCACTAGCATTTGTAGATCATTTTTATTGAGATGGGATAATAATAGACTTAAGGAAATAAAAGGTGTCACCTAGAAGTCTTGGACTTAGAAACCTAGACTCTTGGGGCTGTCTACGGTAACTGATGAGATTTTGGATTGTTTGCTTTTCTGGAGAGAACTGGGTATGTTTGCAATTTTAAGGTTGGTTATGTTATGGGGAAGTATTATTTTTAGAGATGTAGTTTAGGTAGAAAGATATATGAGGAAATCAAGTAACCAACAGAGAAATTTTGTTAACATTTCATGGTTTGAGCAATCATCAACATTGAACTCTCCTTCTGGTAAAAGAGGAAACAACATGTATTTTTTCCACTTCTCCCTATGGAAACAGAGAAATGATACTTATCAGCAGTAAGGGTATATGAAAGTACCTAAAGTTCAGCCTTGGATGTTTTATCTGAAATGAATGATGTAAAGAAATAAGATGGTTGACATTTATTAAAGTTAGCTTTGACTGTGACCATACATAGAAATACCCTATGTATTTTATTTAGTAAGTACACATATATAGGTCTTATTATGTGCCAAGTCCAGCTCTAATTTTTTTAAAAATACTAACCCATTTAGGAAATTCATTAGTCATTGGTGCTCTTTGCCAAATATTCTGGGCTCAGTAAGATTGCACTCCCTGATGTCTTTCTGATATAACCAAGTGACCAGTTTTGGCTAGTGAGTTGTAAGTAGAAAGGATATGTGTCACGTTTAGGCCTACCAACTAGTTACCAATATGATACCCTCCAGCCCTCTCTTAATGGCCATTTACAATGCTCCAGAGAATATCTCTTCCTTCAGCCTGGATGTAGAAGTCTGGATGACAAAAACATGGAGCTGTCACCTAGCCAACCCATAAATGAACATGTTCCATGAGCATAAAATGAATCTTTGTTTTTAAGTTAGTGAGATTTGGAGGAGTTATTTGTTATCAGAGCATAGCTTGCCCTAGCCTAATACCAACCCTTATGATTAGGTACTGTTATTCCTATTTACAGAGGAAACTGAGCCACAGAGAGGTTAAGTAACTTAAACAAGCTGGAAGTAGGAAGCAGCAGAGCCAGAATTCAAACTCAGGCTGGCTTCAGAGGCTATACTCCAACTGATAGGCTATGCTGCCCCCATAGACTGTCATTTATAAAGGATAACTTCTGTTCTTTCTGATTTTTGGAATTCCAGACTTTGTTACTGTAGGTCTTCCAAAATTCTCCATTAGCTACCCATTATTAGTGCAGGCCCTCCAATAAGTTTAACTTTTTTTTTTTTAATAGCCAAAGTCATTTTGGTGCTTATAAGCCAGAACCCGGAAAGAAATATATGCGTGTGTTTATCTTAAAAGCAACAGGGATTTACTGAAGGAGTTTAAGCAAAGGAATTTCATGACCCAATTGTATTTAAAATAAGCCAGATGACATTTATATATATGTCACAATTAATTAAATGTATATTAAAACAAATTGATTAAAAATAACAATGTTGATAGGATATCTCAAAGTTTCCAACAAACTGAGTTATAAATCTCCGAGAATTTTAAATAATTGGAAAACATAACATAGTAATATTCTCATTTAATGTTAACCTCAAATCCCAACTCAGACACAGTATACTCTTTCCAGCCTTAGAAATGGTTTCTATAAAGGTATGATTAAGGAAATATATTCTGAAAGTCCCACAGAGCTACTTTTCTATTCACTATTGATTTTAAAGTGTTTTCAAAACTTCTGGTTAAACATTTGGAATTCTATTTTAAAGGTAACAAAAGAAGCTCTGAAAAACTAAGGCTGGATTTAGCATTTAATAAAACTGCCAATTGCTTTTCAATTTGGTAGCTGAAAAAAATCTTTAGACAGTGAATTGAAAGTTTTTATGCCTATCATTGAAAAGTGGCATTTATTTCCAGAATGTCTAAGGTAGAAATATGTAATCAGGCGGAGGCCTAAGAAAATTTTTGTTTACAGTGGCTCATACTCAATACCTATCTCCTAGAAGTGAGACAATACATGTTGCCAACTTTTGTCTTTCATTGTTTCCATAATTGCCAGACTCTTTAAGTCAGATTTAAAAAAAATGAAAATAATCAAAACAAAATCACAATTTCACCCATTACACTTGAAAACTGCAGAGAAAGTTCTCTATTGTCTATATTGTGCCCTTCCTAGAGAATAAAAGTCTAGATGTTACCACACAAAACCAACAATAATTTTTAGTTTTTAGGGTTCCTAAGATAAGACTAATAAATACAAAGAACATAAATTTCATTTAGGCCATATAAAAGAGAAGCTATGCTTATAAAGCTCTTTCTTTGTCTTTTTTATAGAAGAGTTGGATATATCCATGTGTGCATGTTTATTTTGATTTGCTATTATGGGCTTTTTTTTTTTTTACAGTTATTCCAATTGCAATGACTTCTTTCTATGTGAATAGAGAATATTAATAAATTTAGGGCCATTGTTGCTACAAGATTTGCCAGAGATCAACGCGTTCTTTTCATAAAACTACATTTGCGTATTTGCACTTAGGAAGAATGAATTAATATATGCAAATCCTATGGCTTTTTTGGGGTTTTTTTGGTAGATCTTGCTGCATGACCCTATTGACTTATTTTACTTAGAGTGAGGTTTGTCCATTTGTTTAAGGTCTAATAAGATGCTAAGAAACTAAGCAAGGACCTATGCTTAGCAAGTACTGTTGGGAATAAAAACCAGGGATACAGTGAATAAATTTTTGTCATTAACATTGCCTAGTCATGGTATAAATTTTTATCATAAGCTTTCTCCAGTGATAAAGAAGAATGGTCAAGAATTTTCCTGCTGAGGTAAAACTGTAGGCTAGAGATGACCTTCTTTTGCCCCAGCATGAGCAGGCCTGGCAGTTTATATGCCCAGGACCACTGAGACCTTGAAAGCATCAACTATTAGAAAGGGGACTGAAAGCAGTCATGAGATGGTATGGTCTGGATATTACTTTTAGTAGAATATTAATGGGCATGGCCTGACTCAGAAAGCAGAGTCCTCTCAAGTGTGGAGACCCTAAAACAATGAATTGACAGTGTCTATTTAGAATCCAGTACAAAACACCTAAAATAGGAACTAAGATGATTTTACTATTTGTGTACTATATTTCTCCAATAGTGAATATAAAGAAACAGAGCTTTGATGTTTGTGCTGGGAATTTGACCATTATTAATCTCCTCATCTGTCTAAATACTTACTATGTGATTATTACATGGACAAGAATGTAACAATGAAAGGAATAAGCATTAATTCCAAATTAAGGTTATCACTGAAGTCTGTCAATTGCACATTTTCTTAGTCCCTTAAAAGAGGAAAGAATAGTCCTTATAATTATATTATTTATTTACCTGAAAGGAACAGGAAGAGCTAAACATATGGTTTAGAATCACAATTAGATGGTTCCTTGCAGTGAGCTCAGTAATCCATGATAATTTGATACAAACTGACATTTGGGTAAAACTGTGACAAGGATAAAAGCCAACTTTCTTTGGGAAATAAGTGAATAATCTCCTACAATCCGGAAACTGGGAAAAAATAGGAAGTACGGGCTAAAATTTAGATTTGTAGCTGAATATAAGCTCATAAGTGATATAGCACTTTCCTTCCTCCAGATTTTCAGCAGGACTGTAATTCACAGTAGCCCCTTAGATCCCTTTCTTTTTGCCTTACGCATTTGTTTATTTTTCTTCAAAATGTCCCCAGTGACTGCGGACATTTTTCTTAACAGGTGATTTTTCAACGAAGTGTCATTTTGGCTTTGTGAGTATCCTTAGTGGCATGTACCAAATGACTCATTTCATTTGTGACCAGAGCCAAATTCAAATTTAATTTTCCAGAGGGGACAAGTTAATGTATAACCTATTGTGCCACCTGGCATCCTAAATTAAATTTCCTGAACTGTTTTTACTGAGAAGAGAATCAGGTATAGGTTTTGTAAAGGCATTTTCAACTGTCAGCTGTGCCTTCAGTCACTTTTATAGTTATATAATTAATCCATTTGTTATAATTAATAAATAATAAATACCCAGGATTCTAAATTTTGAAAATGACAACTGGATCATTTAGTTCTATGGAACTACAATGGCATATACTCTAAGCATTAGTGAAATATGCAAACCTCTCACCTGAACTGCCATTATAAATCATATACTAGATGTTGTGCATCATGAATCCTATCATAGAGTGAAATGTTCATTAGGGTCAAACCCAAACCAGTTTAATTCCAAAGCTCATATTCTTTCTACCACATAATGATAGAGTTATAGGTGTTTTGTTGCATTTTATGAAAAGGGTGAACATTATGAAGTTAAACATTGAAAAAAGAGTTTTCAGACTACTTCAAAATGGTGTCTAGATACAAAGTCCTAATAACTTACATATTTAAAAAAAAACAACAACCTGAGGCTGTGTATATCCAGAGTTCTGAGTTATTATTAAGGCCACTTGCTGTACTGAGTAGCCTGTCATGTTACTAAAACACTATAATTATAACACAATATGTGTCCTATAACTTATCAATTTACATTCTAGCAGCAATTTGCTCATTCATGTCCAAATACTCAAGATTGCTCTATATGTTTGGCTAAACCCAAAAAAGCCATTTTAAATAGTAAACAAAACATTTTACACTGCTTTGTTTTTTAAAAAATAAATAAGATATAAATTCATGAAGGAAATTATATTTTCTTCTTTATTCTTATTTCAGAAACAGTTACTCCCTTTCTTATTCTTAATCAGAAGTTAAGACTACAGATCCTGAATCAGAGCAAATCTCAGGTCTACCACCTCTCGGCTGGACAACTGCGGGAAGTAGTATGACCTCTCTGAGTTCTATCTAGACAGTGGGGATGACAATGATGATAATAACAAGAAGTAGAACACTGACCTCTTTTAGTAATTATGAGAATTAAACAATTTTATTTCTGTAAAGAACTTTAGGCTCTCTGCTCCTCCCCAAATAACAGACAGCTGCATCTTCTGGTGTAGTGCCAGAGACACATGGTGAAGGTCAGAGTAAATGGATTTGGCCATATTGGGCATCTGGTCACCAGGGCTGCTTTTATCTCTGGCAAAGTGTATATTGTCATTAATGACCCTTTCATTGACCTCAACTAGATGGTCTACATGTTCCAGTATGATTCCTCCCACAGCAAAGTCAAGAGCACTGTCAACAGCACAGTCAAGGCTGAGAATGGGAAATTTGTCATTAAGGGAAAGCCCATCTCCATCTTCCAGGAGCAAGAATCCCACCAACATCAAATGGTGTGATGCTAGTGTTGAGTATGTTGTAGAGTCCACTGGGGTCTTAGCACCATGAAGAAAGCTGGGGCTCACTTGAAGGGTGGGGCCAAGAGGGTCATCATCTCTGCTCTTTCTGTTGATGCCATGTTAGTGATGGGCATGAACTACAAGAAGTATGACAACTCCCTCAAGGTTGTCAGCAATGACTTCTGCATCACCAACTGCTTGGCCCCTCTGGCCAAGGTCATCCCTGACAACTTTGGCATTGTGGAGGGACTCGTGACCACAGTCCAGGCCATCACTGCCACCCAGAAGACCATGGATGGCCCCTCTGGGAAGCTGTGGAGTGGTGGCCAAGGGGCTGCCCAGGACATCATCCCTGCACTGCCACAGCTGTAGGCAAGGTCATCCCTGAGCTGAATGGGAAGCTCACTGGCATGGCCTTCCATGTGCCCACCCCCAATGTGTCAGTTGTGGATCTGACCTGCTGCCTGGAGAAAGCTGCCAAATATGATGACATCAAGAAGGTAGTGAAGCAGGCATTGGACGACCCCCTCAAAGGCATCCTGGGCTACACTGAGGACCAGGTTGTCTCGTGTGACTTTCACAGTGACACCCATTCTTTTATCTTCAGTGCTGGGGCTGGCATTGCTCTCAATGACCACTTTGTCAAGCTTATTTCTTGGTATGGCAACGAGTTTGGTCCACATGACCTCCAAGGAGTAAGAGGCCCTGGACCACCAGCCCCAGAGAGAGCAGGAGGAAGAGAGAGGCCCTCAGCTTCTGGGGAGTCCTTGCCCCAACTCATCCCCTAACACACTGAGAATCTCATGACCTCTACAGTTTCCATCCCAGACCCCCTGAAGAAGGGGAGGGGCTTAGGGAGCCCTAGCTTGTCATGTGTCATCAATAAAGTCTACTGAACCCCCCCAAAAACAAACTTCAAACAATACTTACACATAGTGAGTGCTCAAAAAACATCATGTACATCATGTACTAGTCTTCATATTTATAGTGCCTTTGCATGATCACTGATCTATCTGTAATACTCAGTTCTCACTCACTACTATATTTTTTTCCTTTTCTTCCTTTTTGCCTCAATTCTTGTGGCCATAGTTGGTAAATAATAATTGCAAAATATTTAGAAATAAAATATGTGATGTCTTTCCGTCTAAGCACATGCGCTATAAATATTTTGGAATGCTTTTCCTCAGTCCCCACCAAGTATACATATATACACTGTTATCATGTTATATATACAATTCTAAGTCTTGCTTTATTCACATAATGTTAAAAATTTTTTTAAAAATCTCTTCATTACAAAAATGGCTTAAGCTATAAATGTATAATAGGTTTTAATGGTTTAAGCTATGAATTTACACTAGGTTATTCAACAATCTTCCGATTGTGAATCAGTTAATTTACTTCTCTTTTTCTTTTTCTTCTTTTTTAAATCATGATAGCTAATGCTATGATTCATTCACTCACTAAGTTAGAATCTTTTCTGGCTAGATGATAAAGTAGGGAACAAAAAGGACAAAAAGCCCTACCTTCGTGGAACTAATGTTCTAGCTGACGAAAGAGCAATACACAGATGACCTCTCTATACATATAAAGGAATGGCATGTGCTATAAAGAACATAAAGGTAAGATATGGATATACATGGTAATGGGGAGTCTCTCTTGTAGAAAAGCTGAATTGGAAAGCCTCTCTGAGGAAAAGATATTTGAGCATTAATGATTAAGTCATAAAAATTCTGGTGTGTAAAACTTACTGCAAATCTTTTTGAGTATTTCTATTTTTTATGTGGATGAAAATCAATAAATGTAAGAAATGTACATAATTTCATATCATATCCTAAAGTCACTCCTCAGCAAGCACTGAGCATAAAAAAATCTAACATTATACCTCATTAACAATAGCGATATAAACATACTCAACTCAGTGATTCCCATATGAGAGGTTCAAAATATGGCTCAGAGAGTTCCATGAGTACTCAGGCCAATTTCCTTACCTGGTAGGTTAGAGGTCATAGAACTGAAAACCAACTTTGGTTTCATATTTGCCAGCAAAATCCTCGCCTGTCTATAAAGGAAAATGTAATCAACATCCGTGAATATGATTTGAACAGGTTCATCTCTTTGGGTTCAAGTTTATTGGCAGCAGTATACCTACTTATCTTTATACTTAGAAAACAATCCAAAATCTCCTGTGGAATCCCAGTAGGCAGAAACCTGCTATATTCAGCAATATGTAACATGCAAAAGGTTTCTGACAGTCAGTGCGTATTGGAGATTGCCTTTGCTTAGAACTTTATATAATCACTTACAGTCAGCCTTCCTGGAGAAGTTCCCACATTCAGCACTATAGTCCTTTGATCATAATGCAATAGGACAAATGTCAGGAAATACATTCCCATAAAGTGAAATAAATCTTGTTTTTTAACCCAGAAATGACTATAAACATTACCTTCATGGAAATTTCTCTCATATGCATATTTTCAGCTTCTGCAAGAACACTGAATGACAATTAAGTAGTGGTGTTTTAATTGAGGACAAGATTAAACCTTACTTACCAGATTCTCACATAGTGCAAGTTGATCATTTTGGTCTGTATGCTATAGTCAAGACATGACACATTGACCTCAAAGCATTCGAGAATTGTTTAATTTTCTTTGACTAAAAGAAAAAATGAAATGGATTTTAGTAAATTGTCTTGAGAAAGAACTATACAGTATTTACCCTTTTGTAGTATGCTTATATATTTAGAAATAGCATTTTTCCTTTCCTTTTCCTTTTGTAATATAACACTGTAGGTTTCTACCTCATATAGATGGGAAGTTGCAGAGCTTAAAAAACCTAAACAAAGACTTAGGTATAAGTACAAGCCTCATTAGATTCAAGAGTAGGAAATAGTGATTAAGAAAGATAAAAAGCAATGAGATGAGAACGGACCTAGAAACTATAGAGAATTACGTTAACATCAGGCACGTAAGGGTCAGAAGTACCATGACAGGAGAAAGCAGAGCAGAAAAAGAAACTTAAACCATGAATAGAAATTAAGAGGCAAGAGGGAAGGAAGAGAAAATAAATGTCAGCAGAGAGGATTATGTCAGACCCCCCCCCAAAAAAAAAATGTCAGAAAGGGCAGAGAGGGGAAGTAAAAGATGTAGAAAAGAGGCAAAAGACCCAAAGTCAGGGTTCTTTTGACTGAAAATTACACAATCTCACTACAACTATGTTGCAATTAAGAAAATATCTCAAGGATACATAAGTTTCTCAGAGAATGCAAGACCTAAAAGTTCAACCAGATCTTTCCAAGGGCTAGCTCCAGGAACTAGAAAGCTGACAGTTTCAAGGATTCTTTTTCTTCCACTCCTCCCACTGGCTCCTGGTTGGAAGTTAGGTTTTTCTAATGTCTGTCTTTCTTTGCTAGTTACTTATCTACTTATTACAATCAACATTAAAGAGTGCTAGGATTTCTGTATTTTAATCCAAAATTATCAAAGAAGATTGTCCAATCCAGTCAGGTTCAAGGATCCACCCTTGGTATAATTGCTTCAGTCATCCTTCAGGAGGGAGTGATTATTAAATTGAGATGAGTTAGTCTTCCACCTGTGGGAAAGTTCTCAGGGAAGGAAGTCCTGGAATAGGTAGGAAAGTTTAAAGATAGCAACTTCTTAGAAGTAAAGAAGATAAATTAAAGGAGTAATGGGAAAAGAATGCCTGCAGTCAGTAAAGTAAAGGGAGTTTTGAAGAAAAACAAACAGGAGAGAATGGGAGAGACGGAATATGTTAAAGAGGGATCAACACAATTATAACCACAGTGCTTCCAACTGACATCTATGTTTGTGAAAACTACCTAAAGCCACAGAAACTGATTATCAGCTCTACGTTTTTAGGAAAAATGGAATGCCTACTTATGAATTCACATAACTTAGTCTTCCACAACTGACATATTGAGGGCAAGGATTGACTTTTTTTTTCTGATTGTGGTGAGAAAATTAAGAGGGGATCTACCTTCTTAATAGATGTTTACATGTACAATACAGTATGACTAACTATAGGCAAAATGTTGTATAGCAGTTCTCTAGAACATATTTGTCTTGAATAACAAACTAGATACCCTTTGATTAGCACCTCCCCAATTATCCCTCCCTTCAGCCCCTGGCAACCATTCTTGCCTCTGCTTCTATGTGTGACTATTTTAGATATCTGATAGAAGTAGAATCAGTGTTTGTCTTTTTTGCGACTGGCTTATTTCACTTAGGATAATGTCTTTAACTTTCATTCATGTTGTCACATATTTCAGGATTTCTTTCTTTTTTAAGGTGGATGATAATTCTTTGTGGGTATATATCGCATTGTCTTTATCTGTTCATCTATTGATGGACATTTAGGTTGTTTCCACATGTTGGCTATTGTAACTAGTGCTGCAGTGAACATGGGAGTGCTAATATATCTTCAAGATCCCAATTTCAATTATTTTAGTTAAATACTCAGAAGTGGGATTGCTGAATCATACAGTGGTTATATTTTTAGTTTTTTAAGGAACTTTCATACTGTTTTCCATTGAAGATGTACCATTTTGAATTCTCAACAACAGTGAAGGAAGACTCCAATTTCTCCACATCCTCACCAATACTTTTTGGTTTCTGTCTCTTTGATAACAGGCATCCCAACAGGTGTGAGGTAATATCTCATTGTGGTTTTGATTTGCAGTTCCTAGATAGTTAGTGATGATGAGCATCTTTTCATATATTTGTTGGTTGTTTACATATCTTTGGAGAAATGTCTAGTTCAGTCCTTAGTTTTTTTTAAAAAAAATCAGGTTATTGGTGGGCGTGTTTTGTTATTGAGTTGTAGAAATTCATTATATATTTTATTTTATTTCATTTTTTTAAATTTTAAAGATTTTTATTTATTTATTTGACAGAGAGAGACACAGAGAGAGAGGGAAACAAGCAGGGAGAGTGGGAGATGGAGAAGCAGGCCTCCCGTGGAGCAGGGAGCCCGATGCGGAGCTCGATCCCAGAACCCTGGGATCATGACCTGAGCTGAAGGCAGACGCTTAACGACTGAGCCACCCAGGCGCCCCTCATTATATATTTTAGCTATTAATCCCTTACTAGATACCTGGTTTATATCAAATATCTGTCCCATTCCATAGATTCCCTTTTTGTTTAGTTGATTTTTTCATTGCTTTGCAGAAGCCTAGTTGATGTAGCCTCACTTGTTTATTTTTGTATTTGTTGCCTATAATTTTGGTGACATACAAAAAAAATATTGCCAAGACCAATGTCAATCTTTTTCTCTATGATTTCTTCTAGGAGTTCTACAGTTTCAGGTCTTACATTTAAGTCTTTAATTAATTTTGAATTGATTTATGTGTAGGGTATACGGTATGGCTCCAATTTTATTCTTTTGAATGTGGCTGTCTAGTTTTCCCAACATCATTTATTGAAGAGGCCATCTTTTCTCTATTTTGTATTTTTGGCACTGTTGTTGAAGATCAGTTAACCATATATGTGTAGATTTATTTCTCTATTATGTTCCATTGGTCTATACATATGTTCTTTTGTCAGTACCATCGTATTTGACTACTGTAGCTTTGTAATAAAATCTGAAATCAGAAAGTGCAATGCCTCCAGCTTTGATCTATTTTCTCAGGTTTGATTTGGACATTTGGATTCCTTTGTAGTCTCATATGAATTTAAGAATTGCCTTTTCGATTTCTGTAAAAAAATCTCACTGGGATTTTGATAGTTACTGCATTGAATCTATAGATCACTTTGATTACTATGGACATTTTAACAGAGTTAAGTCTTCCAAACCATCAACATGGGGTGTCTTTCCATTTGCTTGTGTTTTCTTTAATTTCTTTCATCAGTGTTTTGTAGTTTTTGGTGTACAAGTCTTTTACCTTCTTAGTTACGTCTACTTCTAACTATTTGTTAAATTTTTGATGGTATTGTAAATGATTGTGCTTTTTTCATTTCTTTTTCAGATTGTTGTTAGTGTGTGGGAACCCAACTGATTTTTGTATGTAGATTTTGTGTCCTGTAAATTTACTGAATGTATTTATTAGTTTTAACAGGTTTTTTTTTAAAGTCTTTAGGATTTTCAATGTATAAGATTATGTCATCTGCAAACGGGCAATTTTACTTAGGTCTTTCTGATTTGGATGTCTTTTATTTCCTCCTCTTACCTAAAAGTTCTGATAGAACTTTTAGTAAAATGTTGAATAGAAGTGGCTAGAATGGGCACCTTTGCCTTGTGCCTCATTTCAGAGAGGAAAAAAATTAAGTTTTCACCATTGAGTATGACACTGTTGCCTTTTCATATCTGGACCTTGTTATATTAAGGTAATTTCCTTCTATTCCTAGTCTGTCCAGTGTTCATGATGAAAGAGTGTGAATTTTATAAAACACCTTTTTTTCATCTATCAACAATATCATATGACTTTTATTCTTCTATTAAAGTTGATAGCTATATGTTGAACTATCCTTGCATCCAGGGGTAAATCCCACTTAGTCATGGTGTATGAAACTTTTAAAGTGCTATTGAATTGTTTGCTACAATTTTGTTAAAGATTTTTGCATCTATATTTATCAGAGATATTGACTTATAGCTTTTATTTCTTGCAGCATCCTTATCTGTCTTTGATATCAAGATAATGCTGGCCTCAAATATGAGTCTGGATGTGTGTACCCTTCTTCAATTTTTTGGAAGTGTTTGAGAAAGATTAGCATTAATTCTTCTTTAAATGGTAAAATCCACCAGTTACATCATCTGATCCTGGGCTTTTCTTGTTGGGAAATATCTGAAAACTCAATCTCTTTATTACTTATAGGTCTGTTTCTATTTCTTCATGACTAAGTCTTGATAAATTGTATTTTTATAGGTATTTATCCATTTCTTCTAATTTTTCCAGTTTGCTGTCATATAATTATTCATAGTAGGCTCTTACCCTTTTTATTTCCGTGACATCAGCTGTAAAGTCTCCTCTTTTTTCCTTAGGTAATCTAAAGTTTGTCAGTTTTATCTTTTTAAAAAATCAATTCGTTTATTGATTTTTTTCTATTTTGTTTCTATTCTCTATTTTGCTTATTTGCTCTGATCTTTATTAATTCCTTCCTTCTGCTAATTTTGGCCTTAGTTTAGTCCTTTTTTTTTTTTTTCTAGTTCCCTGAGGTGTAAATTTAGGTTGTTTATGTAAGTTCTTTGTTCTTATCTCATCTTTTTCCTTTCTTTTTTTTAATGTTTATTATGAAAAACTCCTCTTAGTACTACTTTTGCTGCATCCCATAAGTTTTGATAGGTTATGTTTTTATTTCCATTTTCTCAAGATATTTTCTAATTTCCCTTTGATTTCTTCTGTGACCCATTGGTTCAAAATACTTTATTTTCAAATTTTACTATTTTCCATTTTTCCTTCTGCTTTTGATTCCTAGTTTCATTCCATTGTGTTTGGAAAAGGTACTTGTTATTGTTGCAATTTTTAAAAAATTTGATAAGACTTGTTTTGTGAGAAACATGCAATCTATCCTAGAGAATATTCCATGTATGTTTGAGATTATTATTCTGCTGCTTATTTTGTATATGTCTGTTAAGTCCATTTGGTCTATAGTGTTCAAGTCTGCTGTTTCTCTATTGATGTTCTATTTGGTTGTTCTATCCATTATTGAAAGTGTAGCATTGATTTCTCCTACTATTACTATATTGCTGCCTATTTCTCCCTTCAATTCAATCAATATGTTTTCAGTCTATATGTTTTCTTTATATATTTAGGTGTTCTGATAGTGGGTACTTACATATTTATAATTGTTATATCTTCCTGTTGAATTGACTCATCATTATTTAATATGCTTCTTTGTCTCTTGTGACAATTTTTGACTTAAAGTCTATTTTGTGTGATGTAAGTATAGCCACTCCTGCTTTTTTTTGTTTACTATTTTCATAGAAGGTTCTTTTCTATCCTTTCATCTTCAGCTTATGTGTGTTCATAAGTCTAAAATGAGACTCTTGTAGCCAGCATATAGTTGGATTTTTTTAATCCATCCAGTCACTTTTGATTGCTTTTGATTGGACAGCTTACTCCATTTACATTTAAGGTAATTATTGATAGGAAAGTAAATAGATTTAAAATCAGTTTTGTTAATTGCTCTGTTTGTCTTGTAGTTCATTTGTCACTCTATTCCTCTCTTGCTGTCTTCCCTTGTGTTTCATTGATTTTTTTGTATTGATATGCTTTGTTTCTTTTTTCTTTCTCTATTGTGTAACTTCTATAGATATTTTACTTGTGGTAATCATGGAACACACATAAAATATAACAGTCTTTTGTAAACTGAAATCTCATAGAAAAATCCTACACTTTTATTTCTTCCCCCCAAAATATACTTTGTTACTTATGTTGCAATTTACACCTGTTTTTAGTTTGTATCCATTAACATATTTTTAGATATAATTACTTTAATAATTTTGTCTTTTAGCTTTTATACTAGAATTAAGTGATTTACCTATTTCCATTATAGTAATATGAATTTTATACTTAGTTATCATGTTGCTACCTAGCTTTTTTATTTCAACTTGAAGAACTCTCTATAGCAACTCTTGTTAAGACTGATCAAGTAGAGATTAACTCCCTCAGCTTTTGTTTATCTAATAAAGTTGTTCTCTCTCCTTCATTTTTAATGGACCAATTTGCCTGTAAGGATTTTTGCTTGGCATTTTTTTTTCTTTAACACTTTGAGTAAATCATCCTACTCTCTTCAGGCCTAAAATATGTCTATTAAAAAAAAATCTGTGTGCAGTCTTACAGGGAATCCCTTGTGCATGATAGTCTTATTTCCCTTGCTGCTTTCAAAATTCTCTCATTGTCTTTGACTTTTGACAAGTTGATTATAATTTGTGTCAGTATGGGTTTCCTGGATCTAGATGTCCATTTTATTTCTCAGGTTTAGAAAGTTTTCAGTCATTATTTCTTTGAAGAAGCTTTTGGCTCTTTATTTCTTCTTCTGTGACTCACATAATGCATATACTGGTCTTCTTATTGATATCCCATGAATACGTTAAACTTGCTCACTTTTTTTCTTTTTGCTCCTCTAAATAACTTAAAATGTCTTCAAGTTAGCTAATTCTTTCTTCTCAATCTAGTCAGACATCGAACTCCTCTCTTAAATTTTTCAATTCAGTTCTATTCTTTATCTCCAAAATTAATGTTTAGTTCTTTTTAAACATTTTTCTCTTTGTTCAAATTTTTAGTTTATTTTCATGTATTATTCTGAGCACACTGAGCATAACGAGTGTTTTGATAATGGTTATTTTTAATTCTCTGTCAGGTAATTCATATACCTCCATTTCATTAGGATTATTTTCTGGATTTTTATCTTGTGACTTTTTTTGAGGGGGATCATGTTTCTCTATTTTTTTTCATTTGTCTTGACTCTTTGTGTTAGTATCTGTATGTTAGGCAAAAGTGCCACCTTTCTCCACTTTGTGGATTGGCCTCATACAAGAGATGATGTTCATCAATCCAGCCAGTCAGAGATTTTGTAGGCCTCTCAAATATTTGTGTTAGTCCAAACCACCATTTTTGTCTTTATTCTTTACAAGAGACAGAAACTAATCCTTTGGGTGGTAACTGGAAAAATCAGAACATCAAATGCATTGTCCAACTCTTTCTCTCCCCAGGGATAAGCTAGGAACTGGAGTTTTTCACTAGTTGTGTGTGTGTGTGTGTGTGTGTGTGTGTATGTGGGGTGGTGGTGGTGGTGAGTATTTGTGTCATAGTTCAAATAAGTTTTATTCTCAGTAGTTCTAACATCCACAAAATGCCATGTCCCATCAGTGCTCTGATTTATGCAACAGAGAAGTCAGTCCTTTGGGCAACCTCTGGAAAAGTTGGAACTTTTGATATGCAGTCTAATTCTGTCCCTACCCAAAGAAAAGCTGGGAGCTGTTTTTGTTGTTGTTATTTTTAACCTGCTTGTTCCATGTTGAGCAGGAGGAAGAGCCATGGTAAGTGCCCATACACTAGTTTAATCTGTTGCCTTGTTCTCTGTTGATCCCCAAGTCTAACATATGCTGAGTCCCATCAGTTCTCTGAACTAGGCAAGATAAAAGTTAATCCCTTGATAGCACCCAGAAAATTTGGAATGTTGAATGTGTGATCCTACTCTCCCTCCCCAGGAAAAAGCTAGTGGCTAGTTTTATTTCTTTTTGGTTTCAGCTTGCTCACTCTGTGCTGAGCCAGAAGGAGCTGTGGTGAGTGCCCACACAGTAGTTCAAACCACCACCTTTGTTCTCTGTATCCACAGGGATCTAATGTAAGTGAGGTCCTGTCAATGCTTCAAGACAGGTAATTAATGCTAATTTCTTGGATGACACCCAAAAAAGTTAGAACTTTGGATGTGTAGTCCATATCTTTTCCTCCCCAGAGAAAAGGTGGGAGCTGGGTTTTTTGTTTTGTTTTGTTTTGTTTTGTTTTCTCCCCACCCACTGTTCTGTGTTGAGTTTAAAATGTAGCTGTGGTGAGTGGATGTGTTCAGATTAAATTGCTATCTTTGTTTTCTATAGTTCCAAGGTTCTGGCATATGTTGATTTTGTCAACACTGAGACAGGTGAGATAGAAGCCATCCCTTGGGCAGCACCCAAAATACTTGGAATGTTGTCTGTGTGGTCTAATTCTCTCTCTCTTCAGGGATAAGTTGGGATCTAGAGGTTTCTTCCGAATTATATGGCAATATATCAAGGGTGGGGATCATGGCAAGAGGATGTGTCCAATTTTTCCATCAGTTTTGTAGCTGGCTTCATACTTGCCCAGGCTGCAAGAGTCTTTCATCTCAACTAGTTTTTGGATTTCTCACAGTAAGAATTGATCTGTGTATTGCTGTTGAATCAATGTGTCCATTGGGAAAAGAAAATCCAGGGCTTCCTATTCTGCTATCCTGCTGACATGACCTGAGTCTTACTTGTTTTTATGCCAGCACTTTGCAAAATATCAGACACTTCATGCTTATGGATTAAGGATAGAAAGTAGCATACTATTGAAACTTTTGTGCTGTTGATTTATTGAATCATATATTCATTTAAAAAAATGAGTCTCTTGTTTACTAAGCACCTTTTTCCTTAATATGAAAGATTCCCCATAGGAAAGACAAAGATAAAATGGCCAACTCGACATACCTAATGCACAAATTGTTCCAGGCTAGGTTTCTTGAAGAAGTCAAATAAAGAGTGTCCTTCTTGGGGCGCCTGGGTGGCTCAGTTGGTTAAGCGACTGCCTTCAGCTCAGGTCATGATCCTGGAGTCCCGGGATCGAGTCCCGCATCGGGCTCCCTGCTCAGCGGGGAGTCTGCTTCTCCCTCTGACCCTCCCTCCTCTCATGTGCTCTCTCTATCTCATTCTCTCTCTCAAATAAATAAATAAAAAATCTTTAAAAAAAAAAAAAAAAGAGTGTCCTTCTTTTCTGCCTGGATCCTGGACAAAATGAGAGGCAAGATAAAAGGCCAGCAGATGGAGAATCAACACCTGTCCTTTACTACTGATAAAGGTTAAGAAGGACATAATGGAAGAATCAAAATTGCTTACTGGATTCACAGAAGGAGACTGATTTACCAACTGGGCAGCTTTACACTGGGTCAACCACCTTTACAAAAGAACCTGCTACCCGAGAAAAATAAAAAGGAAATGTGGTGTCTGTGAGCACTCCTAAAAGGCAGGAAACAAGAATAGTTTACCCGTATAGCACTCCAAATTAATGTACACAAGTCTAAATTATAATGAGTGTGATACATTAATACTGAAAGCAAAATATCAATGGATTATTTTTAAAAATAAGAATCAAAAAGTTTTACTAGATTTTCTTAAAGATTTAATTTCACTCATTAATGTTGTTATTGATTTCTGCTAGTAATCAATACATCATTACAGTTTTTATTTATTTCTTAATGACAACAAGGCTTTGGTTATGATTCTTCTACATTAATTTAGTGGAAGCTATCCAATGGCAATCTATTAGATTTTCCCAGTTAAATTAGCATGATGGACTTTTAATGGATCTTTTAATAAACTATGATCAAGAACATTGTGAAATCAAAATCACTCTCAATGACATTTTTGACTTTGCGTAGTAACAGTCCTCAGTCATTGATTCTGGTCCTCTGAGTAATAACTCAAAATGAATTATTAATATATTTCTCTACTCTTAGCAGTGACAAAGTGAACATGGAGTAGGCCAAATTTAACAAGTTTTTTTTAAATACGCTATTTAATTAGTTAATCTAAAGTTTTTATTTCCTGTCATTGTGGTTCTCCAACTCTGTGATCTTTCTCATTAAAATATAAACAGAAGAGATGAGATTTGATTTGGAATTGAAACAGTAATAGATGTACTATCTATTTGCATTTATGTACTTTATGTCTTAGGGTCTTGTGTTCAGACCACTCACAAAGGCAAATCTTGAGTTTAACTTAACCTAAGTGTAAAAACACATTTCCTCTGGAATCTGAATTCTTAAGATTTTCATGTTCAGTGGAGTCACTATTTCTCTTTGTTCTGTGAAAACACACATCTAGACTCCTTGAATTAGTGAAAGCAGGAGAACCTCAATAACTGAACCTGGTTTCTGTCTTAAGAGAAGGCTGCTAAGCTGCATGCTGAGATTCTCCTAGGACATATTTGAAAGAAATTTCTGCAGGTGGTTGAGAGTTGTCCTTTATGCAGCTGTGGTAATGGAATGAAAATTGCTTACTCTGGGAACACTGAATGTATCATCTTTAAATTATCTGTGCACCACTTAAATAGTTTACATTGCTGTAGGGATAGGAGGGCTCAGTTGTGTTGCCATCCTGCCATCAACACTGCCTATAAACACTGAGTATTCTACAGAAGCAAAGAAAATCATACTTTATTTTTTATTCTAAGCTTTTATCACATTCTTATTGCTATGTAATATATTGTGACTAAGAAAAGATGGAATATACATATAAAGACAAAAAGGGATTTAGGAAAACTTTTCCTGTAATCTATCATTTAAATATAAACACTGTTAATATTTTAGTTAATAACCATTCAGTATATTTATATAAGAAGTATATGTGTTTTTCCTTATTTTCCCTCAAACACTCATGGAGAAGGAATCATGTAACACTAATATATCAAGAATACTCTAGCGTACCTGACTGACTCAGTCAGTAGAGCATACAACTCTTGATCTCGAGGTTGTGAGTTCAAGCTCCACAGTGGGCCTAGAGCTTACTTAAAAAATAAAAAGAATATTCTATATCATTAATGCTGTATTTTCTAATTAAATACAAATATGGAGAATTAGAAAAAATGGAAGACAAATATAAATTGGATTGCTATAAATCCTTGTTCTCACAACTACTGAAAATATATTAAGATATAGGTATATATTTCATTTTCCCAGTTTGTATTCTGAATAATTGGTATATTTAAATCATATATTAAGAACATATTCCATGTCAATAAATGTAGAGAAACACCAGTAGCATAGTGATCAAAAGCATTGTCTCTAGAGTCAGATTGCCTGGTTTTCTGACATAGGGCTACCACTTACTTGTGAAGCACAGAACAAATTGCTTAACTCTATTGGGAGATGAAAGCACTACCTCACTGATATAAGCATTGTAAAACAATTAGTACACAGTATTTTATAAAAGGTAATATAAAATCTTACAATTGTATTTATACTATTACTGAATAGTTTGTCAAGGGAGTAGATATACCAGAGACTCTTTAACCAATTCTCTTTTGATGGATTTTCATAGCATTTTCAATTATATTTCAATCATAGCATTTCAATTCTTAGCATTTTCACTGCTAAGAAGAATGTATAGTCCTTACACATTCATCCTGGTACATTTGTGAAATTACAATTTTATAATGCATTGTACTAAATGGGAAGTCAGAAATTATTCATTTGAGAGAATTTTAGGAAATACAGAAATGTTTAAAAATTATTATTGGAGTATAGTTGACATGCAATGTTATACTAGTTTCAGGTGTACAACATAATGATTGGACAGTTCTACACATGACACCGTGCTCGCCACAATAAGGGTAGTTACCATCTGTCACCATACAGTGTTAATACAATATTATTGATTATATCCTCTATGCTGTACTTTTCATCTCTATGACATTTATCTCATAACTGAGGTTTGTACCTCTTGATCCCCTTCACCTATTTTGCCCATCTCTCCATGCCCTTATTCTTTTGCAAACCACCAGTTTGTTCTCTGTATTATATCACTTTTAAACTCTGAAACATAAAGGAAAAGTATTTATGTGAAATGCACAGTGAAGAAATGAAATAAAATCTTACTAATGTGTTTAACAACAACAGGTTTTCTAATATACAAAAAAAGGACTTTTTAAATAACGTGCAAAATCTTACAGTAGAAAATGCTTTCATAATAATTTTTAATCAGAAAACTCCCCCCAGCCCATTGAAATGAAAGCAAAAGAAGTGAACTGCAGTTTCTGTGTCTGAGAGCAATGAAATCTCTTCAGTACAAGCATTAACAGGCATTTGAAAGACTGTAGAAAAGCATAGTATTGGCATGCATTACAAATGAAAAGGGAAATTGGCATATGTGTGCTCTTTGCTCCATCTTTTCCTGAATCTCACTAAATGCAAACTACCCCATCTCTAAAATCCTGTAAAGCTGAAACTTGTAAAGCCAAAGGGTCTGTAATTGTTAAAGTTAAAAATAACTTTTAAATAGCCCAGAAATGGATGTTCTAAACTCTGACTTGTGTATAAGAACTATTTCGCTGTATAGTCAAACTTGGACATGTGATGCACTACAATTTTGAAAGCACACAGAAAGTTTAAGGGACTCAGGGAGATAAGTGATTATAAGAGGAGGGTAAAGGAACAGGGTAATAATGTTAAAAAAGAAGAAGAATGTGTAGTTCTTCCTCAGACTTAATTTGTCTAATATTGTGGAGACCGAAGGAATATACTGCTATTTCTTCGAGTGGGGTCATTTGTACTATGATGTCCTGAAAATGTGTCAGATTTAACTAGGGGATCAGAGTAATTAGATTCAGTATAAAAATGTTTCAGTAAATTTCTTATATAGATGTGAAACTGCATGTAGCTCCCTTAAAGAAAAACTTTGGTTCAGCACCCCATCCACATTGAATTAGGATACATATTCCAAGTGTCTCGTAACTATTCCCTTGATCTCTCGTAACCATACTAAACAGGGCCATCAAAAGTGATATTCTTGATACTTAAAACATAATGTCTTTCTCCTGTCCTACTCTCTCCTTCTGGGCACATGGTATCATCTTTTATTTCTTGTTGATTTTTTTATTGTGGTAAAATACTTATAATATATAACATAAAATTCACCATCTTAACCATTTTAAAGTGTACAATTCAGTGGCATTTAGTACCTTCACAATGCTGTTCAATCATCCCCGCTATATAGTTCCAGAATGATTTCATCATGCCAAAAAGAAACACTATACCCTCTAAGCAGTAACTCTCCATTCATCTGTCTCCTCAGCCCCTGGTAACAATTAAAGTGCTTTGTGTCTCTATGGATTTAACTATTCTGTTTATTTCATATAAATGGAATCATGTAATAGGTGGCCTTTTGTGTCTGGTTTCTTTCACTTAGTATAACGTTTTCAAGGTTTATCCATCTTGTAGCATCTTGCACCTTAGAAAACAACAGGTACTTCAGTACTTTTTTATGGATAACCAGTATTCCATCGTCTGTGTATACCACATCTTGTTTATCCACTTATCAGTTGACTGATTCTTAGGTTGTATCCACACTTTGGCCATTGGGAATAGTGCTGCTATGAATATTTGTGTTTGAATATCTGCATTCAACTATTCTGAATATATATCTAGAAGTAGAATTGCTGGATCATATGATAACTCTATGTTTTACTTACTGAGAAACTGCCAAACTGTTTTCCATAGCAGCTGAACCATTTGACATCCCCACCAGTAGTGTATGAAGGTTAAAATTTCTATACATCCTTACCAACACTTATTTTGATTTTTTTATTATTATAGCTATCCTAGTGGGTGCAAAGTGGCATGTCATTGTGATTTGTATTTTAATCTCCCTAATAACAAATGATGTAGAGCACTTTGCATGTGCTTTTGGCAATTTTTATAACTTCTTTGGAAAAATATTCATTGAATTCTCTTGCCCATATTTTAATAGGATGTTTGTCTTTTTGTTGGTGGGTTGTACATTTTCTTTATGTATTTATGTATTTTTAATACTAAGCACCCTGATCAGATATGATTTGCAAATATTTTCTACAAATTTGTGAGTTGTCTTTGGCTCTCTAGTATCCTTTGCACGAAAGCTTTAAATTCTGATAAAGTTTCATTTGTCTTTTATCTTGGGTTGGTCATGTTCTTTGTGTCATAGCTAAGAAATCATTGACAAATCCAAGGTCATGGTTTACCTGCTTTATTCTGATAGTTTTAACTCTTAACTTTAGACCTTTGATCCATTTTGAGTTAATTTTATACGCTGTGAGGTAAGGATACAAATCCATTATTTTTGTACATTGTTATATAGTTCTCTTAGTACCATTTATTGAAAACACTGCTCTTTCCCGTATAAATGGTCTTGGCACCCTTGTCAAAAATCAATTGGCCATAGATGCTTGATTTCTGTACTCTCAAGTCTATTTCATTGGTTTGTATGCTTATCTTTATGTCAGTGCTACACTAAGTTTGATTACTGTAGCTTTGTAGTTAGTTTTACAATCAGGAAATGTGAGTTCTCCAATTTTGTTTTCCTTTTTTGATATTATTTTGGCCACTCAGAGGATCTTGAAACCCCATATTAATTTTAGAATCAGATTTTCATTTCTGCAAAATGGTCATTGGACTTTGTTGGAGATTTCATTGATTCGGTAGATTGCTTTGAGGAGTACTGCCATTTTAACAAAATTAAGTCTTCCAGTCCATAAATATGATACATCTTTCCATTTATTTAGGTCTTTTAAGACTTACTTAATCAGTGTTTTGTGGGTTTTGGTGTACAAGTTTTATACTTTCCTTTTTAAAATTATTCCTGAGAATTTTATTCTTTTTAATGCTGTTATAAATGGAATTCTTTTTTAAATTTCCTTTTTTGGATTGTTTATTGATAATGTATATACATGTAAATAATATTTGTGTGTTGATGTTGTATTGTGCAACTTTGTTTCAATTTGTTCATTACTCTAATAGTTGCATTTGTGGATTCTTTAAGATTTTATATATATAAGATAGTATCATCTGCGAATAAAAGTGATTTTACTTCTTCTATTCCAATTTAGGTGCCTTTTATTTATTTTTCTTGCCTAAATGTGTAGGCTATAACTTACAATACAATGTTGAAGTGCAAAAGTGTCTTTTTCCTGATTGTAAGGGAAAAGCTTCAGTTTTTCACCTTTGATAATTATGTTAGATATGGGTTACTTATAAATAACCTTTATCTTGTTGAGAAAGTTCCTTTCTATTCCTAGTTTGTTGAATCTTATCATGAAATGGTGTTGGATTTTGTGAAATGTTTTTTCTGAATCAATTGAGATGATCATATTTTTGTGGGGTTTTTTTGTTTGTTTGTTTTTCGTTTGGTTGTTGTTTGCCTTTCTTTGTTAAT
Organism: Leptonychotes weddellii; assembly: GCF_054177405.1. Taxonomy (NCBI): domain Eukaryota; kingdom Metazoa; phylum Chordata; class Mammalia; order Carnivora; family Phocidae; genus Leptonychotes; species Leptonychotes weddellii. The sequence continues at coordinate 124,123,285 of NC_138373.1, forward strand.
GGGGCATGTTATATTGATTTTTGTATGTTCAACTACTCTTACATTCCTGGAATAAATCCCACTTGGTCATGGTGTATGATCCTGTAAGTAGGCTACCAGATTCAGTTTGTTAGTTTATTGTCCAGGATTTTTGGATTTTTGTTCAGAAAAGATATTGGTCAGTTTTCTTGTAATGTCTGGCTTTTATGAGATTAATTTCATAGAATATGTGAAGAAAGTGTATCCTCTTACAACTTTTGAAAGAGTTAAAGAAGAACTTGAGTTAAGTTTTCTGTAAAAGTTTGGTATAATTAACCATTAAAGTAATCTGCTCTTGCACTTTTGTTGGGTGGTTTTATAGGGGCATTTCATGAAATTTTAATTTGCAGTTTTCTTATCACAATGATTTGAGTATTTTCATATACTTATTAGACTTTTTTTCTTATGTGAAGTATCTGTTGAACTCTGTACCCATTTTTAAATTGTTAGCTGTCTTTTTATTCTTGGGTTGTAGAAATTTTTAATATATCCTAGACATAAATCAGGTATATATTTGTGAATATTTTTTTTTCACAATGTGTGGCCTGCCTATTCAATTTATTGTTTCTTTAAAAGAAATGTTTAATATTGATGAAGTTTAATTTGTCAGTATTTTCCTTTAACAATTATTAGTTTGTTCTAAGATGCTAGAAACTCTGTTGTTCTGGATTTAAGTCCTTTGTCAGATATATGAATTATAAATGATTTCTTTTAACTTGTGTTCTGCCTTTTCGCTCTTTTAATGATGTCTTTTCACGATCAGGAGTTCTTAATTTAATGAAGTCGACTTTGTCAATGCTTCCATTACTGATTAGCATTTTTTGTACTCCATTTAAGAATTCTTTATCTTGGGATGCCTGGGTGGCTCAGTCGGTTAAGCACCTGCCTTCGGCTCAGGTCATGATCCCAGGGTCCTGAGATCTAGTCCCGCATCAGGCTCCCTGCTCAGAGGGGAGCCTGCTTCTCCCTCCGCCTGCCACTCCCCCTGCTTGTGCTCTCTCTCGGACAAATAAATAAATTTTAAAGATTTTATTTATTTGACAAAGAGAGACACAGTGAGAGAGGGAGCACAAGCAGGGGGAGTGGGAGAGGGAGAAGCAGAAGCAGGCTTCCTGCCGAGCAGGGAGCCTGATGCAGGGCTCCATCCCAGGGTTCTGGGATCATGACCTGAGCCGAAGACAGGCAGACACTTAACGACTGAGCCACCCAGGTGCCCCAATAAATAAAATCTTAAAAAAAAAAAAAAAGAATTCTTTATCTCAAACTCATCATGACATTCTCCTATACTTTATTCCAGAAGTTTTACTGTTTTTCCTTTCACATTTAGGTCTATGATCTATTTCCATTTAGCATCATTTGTTGAAAATAAATCCTTCCCCCCCCGAATTAATGATGTGCCTTTGTTACAAATTAGGTGATTTTCTCTCTCTGTATATATACATACGTCTCTGGACTGTACTTTCAGTTCTATTGGACTGTCTGTTCTTGTATCAATAAAGTGAATATTATGAATATGAAACTTTATAAAAAGTTTCATATTGAGTAATGTAGGACTTTCAACTCTGTTGAACTTCTTTGATAATTTCATGGAAAATATAAAACCTTTAGAGTTGCATATAAATTTTTAATTAGCTTGCCAAGTTACATTAAAATTAGTATTAAATTGGATCTATAAATCAATATGGGACAAATTGACACCTTAACAACATTTACTCCTCCAATACAAGAATATGGTACATTTTTTTCCATTTATTTAGGTTTCATTAAATTTTTCTCAGCAATGTATAATATTTAATGTAGAGATTATACCTATATTTTGTTAGATTTATTTTTAGGTGTTTAATATCTCTTGATGTTATCATAAATGGTATCATACTAAATGTCACTTCTTTTTTTTTAAGATTTTATTTGAGACAGAGCACAGTGATGGCAGGGGTGGGGGAGGGGCAGAGGAAGAGGGAGAAGCAGACTCTCCACTGAGCAGGGAGCCTGACGTGGGGTCTCGATCTCAGGACTCTGAGATCATGACCTGAGCATAAGACAGATGCTTAACAGATTGAGCCACCCAAGAACCCCTTAAATGTCACTTCTATTTGTTTCTTATATATAGAAATATATTTTTGTATATTGGCCATTTATCTAGAAAACTTGGTAAATTCATTTCTTCTAAGACTGTTGGCATACAGAAACATAATTTGCAAATTACATATTCTTTATTTCATATACATCTCTCACATAGTTTTGTATCAGTGTGTCAAGGTGCAAACTGTTTTCCAGAAGCTTCTATGTATGATGCCAAAAAAGAGTTGGTCCAGAGGTACTCGTGTGACATATGGAAGACAGAAGTAAAGCTGTAGCTGTTTTTCACTGAAGGTTCATATGCTCAGATGTCAGACAGAATCTGACAGATGTGTAACAAATATTCTCAGTTTCTAGTTTGTCCTTGTATCTCTCTATCCCATGTCTAGGTTTTTCCCCCCAGTAACACTCACAGACCCATAACCAGACTGTTGGCTACAGACCTACCGAAATAAGTAAACAGGCAACAACTTCCCATAAGCTTCATGTGCTAATTCCCTGTTAAACCTTAAGCTTGTAATTATAAAGGATAAACAACTTAAACCTCTAAGAACTTTGCAAAGAGCAAACAAACAAAAAATATTGTAAGGCATTCAGAAGAAATATTTTTAATGAAGAAAGGATATGAAATAAATTTCTACCTTATGATGGGTTCCCTGAAAAAGGCTTGAGGTAGTATAAAGAAATAGTTCTTTAAGATAATTATTTAAGGAAAAAATACTATAATTGAACCACAAACAATTTATATTTAAAAATTAAATGTTAATTTCTGGGGATATTAACAATACAGATTGCTTAATCATTTTTTTACTTGGCACTGTTCAATATGTGGTTTGCAAACAGATAAAATGTCACAAAAATTTAAAGCATAATATAAAAAAATTCTGTATGTAAAGTTTGAGATTAAGCACATCTATTCTAATTGAGATTAAACAAAAAAATCCAGTTCATTTTTTTAATATTTTGAAAACTCATCATTTTAAATGAAAGTATAAACATATGGATTGTTGAGAAACCCATACTTAAGCAGAAAAATCAAGGCATTTTGAAAAGAATAAAATAATTATAAGCAATAATCATTGAATAGATGATATGAAGTTCTTAATTCTTTTAGCATGAATGTTTACATTAGACATGCCAAAACATTCAACCTTAGTTAGATAAAAGACCTAAGAAAGCTGCATCTTGTAGACACATCATTTAAGAAATCAAATCATGGAAATCTCAGTTGTATATACTTCAGTTTTTACTACAGTCACTCTCTTACCAACAAATATCTAATCTATAGCCTTAGGAATAGGCAGCACAGCAAAGTTAATTTCCTGAATTACTGTTATTTACTGGTCTATTGCTACCTGGTTTCTGAATTTCTCATTGACTTCCTCCAAATCAATTCCACGGTCTTCTGATCTATTAGACATGCACAGAATCTGCTCTTCATTTGCTCAACACCACTAATGTTAAATTCTTACTTTAACCTAATACCACCAGAGGTCTTTCATCTCTTGGGAAAACCTTTTCAGATCATTGAATTAAAATAGTTACCTTTGGGGGCACCTGGGTGGCTCAGTCGTTAAGCGTCTGCCTTCAGCTCAGGTCATGATCTCAGGGTCCTGAGATCAAGCCCCGCATCAGGCTCCCTGCTCAGCAGGAAGCCTGCTTCTCCCTCTCCCACTACCCCCTGCTTGTGTTCCCTCTCTTGCTGTGTCTCTCTCTGTCAAATAAATAAATAAAATATAAAAAAAATAGCTACCTTTGCCCGATTGCTCCAAATTTTGTTCATGCTTACTAGCCCACCCTGAACCTAGTCCTAGGTATGCTCCATTCTAGATTTGCCTGCCATCGGTGCATGCTCTCACACTACCATTGCAGATAACACAGAGAGAGAATGGGTAAAGAAATGGATAGAGCTTCCAGGTTACACTCCTGTTACCCTTAATTGTTCTGTAATTAGGAGACCTTTCAAACAATCTGACCCTCAATTTCATCCTTTGTTAAGTGGAAACAATAGAATGACATGAGAGGGCTATGAGATTAAGATGATATGGATAAAAATACTACATAAACACAAAATATTGCCATTATAAAATACGCTGATTTTGAAAATATCTTTGTAATATTCTGAGATAGGACTGATTTTTTTTTCCTTTAGTAATAATATTAAAAGTGGTGGTTAGGAACACTCAATATGGGATTATTATTATTATTAAACTTTGAGGTATATTAGATTATATGGGATTTTGTGAATTCTCTAGAGGAATATTTGGACATATTTATATTTAAAATATATGTGTGTGTATGTATTTAATTCCAAACAATTGCTTCACAAATAAACTTTTTATTTTTTATTTATTGATTGATTCATTATAAGTAAATATATCTCTTCATAGTATTCTTTATATGAAATTAAGATCTAAGGAACTTTTTAAGCAGGGTTAAAGTTGTTCTTATTTCCTTGTTAAAAATTTTATGCTAGAGTAATAGTACAAATGACAAGATTTTTTCTTTCTTATTCCTCTATATGAATCCAATCACAAATAACTCTTTCCATGTCTTTAAGTAAGTGATTTAATCTCTCTGGACAAACTTTTTTCACATAAGACGAATGAAGCAGTTGAACTATGATTTTCTATATATTCATTTAATAGAAATCTTCCCTCTGATTTCAGAGGAAATTAATATAAAATTTAATGTTGCTCTTGCTCTTTTAGCAAACTTATTTTCACCACAATATATTTCTTATAAAATAAAGTATTCGAAAAATATATCACTCGTTTTCTTTCTCAGACCTTTAGCTAACATTAGCTCAAACTACTTTTATTTTGCCCTTGAGATAGATTCACCTAAATAATATTTTCCTTGCTAACCTCAATAGCCTGACACAGTATATTACTTTTTGAGTCACTGTCCTCCTTTTCATTTCCAATATTTTCTTAGTCATAACTTTAAGAAAAGGCTTTTATAAAGCCACATTGAATACTGCTAGCTCTTTATTTTCTTTTCTTTGGAAATTGTAAAGTATTATAGTTCTATTACGGGGCTCTTACTCTCTGCCCCAGTGACTTGACTTCCATCTGTATTCATTTTTTTCCCCCTAGCTCAATTCTGAATTCTCTTTATTTAACATTGTGGGTGCCCAGTTTAAAAAAATCCATGTGGTTAATTTCTTTTTATCTAATTCTGATACAGAGAGCCCTGATGTTTTTATCCTTACCAGTTAGCTATAAAATTATTAGCAGTACTGAGAGGCCAAATGATCTTGAGAAAAAGGAGTGGAAGGGAAAACAGAGTGGGTAGTTCCTCGCCTTTAAGTGTCATTAAAACAAGTGGATGGGTCCACTTGTTTGCTAGAAAACAAAAACACAGTGTTCATGAGTTTTTTAGCACTAGAGTTAATTTTTTTTAATTTAAAAAAGTAATATAAACTAAATTTTAATGAAAAAACAATACTTAAGTGCATATTCTCTAAAAATAAAATTATTCATTTCCTAAAAGATTACAGTCTAAGACTAACATATGCCAGATAGATAATCATTGACATTTTATGTATAAGCACGTTCTTATAATATGGATTTAATTTTCCTCTAACGTCAATGTTCACAGGTGAAGAGTGTACACCTCACTATTGGCTTAAATAGACTGAACAGTGGGAGAAAATCAAATCTAGAAATTAGAAATCTGAAAAAGTACAGTAGTAGCAGTGACAATAATGATAAAATAATAATAATGGTTAATATCTTTAAGTCCTGGATATGTGCATGGACCCAGCACTTTATGGGCACTGCTTTATTTTCACAAGAAAACTTAAGGATATAGGTTGTATCTTTATGTATATATTATAGATGAGAAAATGGAGGCTTGGAAAGGGTTTTGTACATTTTCAAGATCATACAGATAATTAGTGGTGAAATTGGAATTCTATCCAAATTCTTGCCCCAGAAAACAAACACTTAATCAATTCTCTGTCCTGGAAAGAAAGAAGGAAAAAGAAAAAAAAAAAAAAAAGCTGTATCTTGAAAGGCAATGGCAGAAAGGATATAAACATAAAATTTAAAAAATAGCTATAAATTTATACAAACAATAGGTAAAATTTAGAAAACTTGATTATTGTTTCATTTTTTTCACAAAATGATAGTTATGAATGGATTTTACCAGACAACTAATGAGTTATTAAAGGTATAATGTTTAATGACATGTGCAAATCTTGATTAAATGGAACTCTATAGTACCACTGTATAGGATATACAAGCCTTTACACCAACATGGAGAATTTTCTTGGTACCTCTCTTATGTATCATTTCTGTGGTCTACAGAAAGCCTTGGCTAGGTTTACACTTAATGAATTTCTAGTTTCTAAAGTATCTAGTTCCCACACTTGACATAAGACACACTTTTCTCCTCAGTGCCCCAATCCAATTTAGTTTCTATTCTGATTGAGTAGCCTAAAATAGATGGCAAAGGGAACATTAAAGTTGTAAATAAATGAATCCATTGAAAAATGAGTAAAGAAAATGATGAAATGAGATCTTAATTAGAGCAAAAAATGTGAAGAAAAAATGAAAAATAGTATTTTTTAAAGCAAAGAACGGAGAAGCAAAACATTAAGCAAAACAGATGAAAACACTTTTAAAATAGCAAATAATATTTTAAAAATCCCATACAATGAAGGGATAAATTAAATGTCAGTAGCTTGGGGTCTAGGTTAAAGAGTATCTGAGAAATGAAATTAGAAAAGGACAAATGACCTGATCTTTCCTTTAATGGAGATAAGTCTTCTATAAAGGACAAAGAGGTGATGTCAACCTCATAGTACCAGGTAGAGGTCTTCAGCCTATCCCCAGAGTTTGGGAAGAACATAAGAATAGGAGAGAGAATAAAAATCTTATTCTTGCAAAAACTAGAGTCTATCTACATCCAGTATGTTAGTAGAGTCTTCTTAATATTCATGAACAGAAATGGTATTAATTGTAAATTTAATCTCAGTATACAAGTAAAACCCATTTCTTGTTAGCCAATAGTCTCCTTCGAGGAACTTTGAGATACAAACATCTAATGCCATTTAAGTTGTCTAGGATTCTAATCACTGAGAGAGAATGTTTGTTGGGTATGATACGAGGTAGGGTGGTAGACAGGAAAAGAAATTGGCTAAAATATTGGTAGGACCAGAGCCTGGAACAGAGATAACTAAACTGGATTCATATTCTACTTACTAATTTCTTCTAAAATTAGTTTACTTGCTTCTACATGCAGCTGTTGGATGCAATTATTAAAATCATGTAGCTTTTAATAAGTGGGATCTAGACATTGTGCTGGGAGTATTTTTAGAATAAAGATTTCTTTTAAGTGGATATTATAATGATCCTCTCATACAAAGACATTTATTGGAAAACATATTAAAGAGGTAATTTATTATTCTTATCTTTCTCCTCCTCCCCCTCCCCCATTTTTCCCCATCAAATACTTAAAATTTATTTTAAATTAACATCTATTACCTCAATTCTCCCACTACGAAACTTTTCTAAAATAAGATTTGAGAAATATTTTAGAAAATGGAAGATAATAATTTACATAAAATTACAATTTGGCAGGATACTCAAAGTATTTGTCATTAAAAGGATTAGTTTATATCAAGGTTGTCTTCTCTTACCCTACACTTAGAATAAGTATCTTAATCTTAAAGATTACATAAATAGGAGAGATTTAATTAAAACTTCAAGAAATGTGTTACTGTTAATTGAATTCTTGCTACAGTTACCTTTGCAAACCAATGTTAATGAAACTCCAGTTCAAAGTGGATGGGTTTGGGGAATTGAGATAGCTATTTATGTCCTTACCTGAGATGCCATGATACTCTTGTCAGTAAAATAGAGAGCCCAATTAGGAGAGTTCTCATTTATAGCTATTGATCAGGTTTACACCAACTGCTGGGATTTCTAAACAAAACGAATCAGGGGTTCAAAGGCCATAAAGCAAGGTCAGTGAGGGAGAAAGGGAAAAACTTCTCTGCCTTTTGAAAGCCTTTCACCTGTGGAGCAGAGAATGGATTTGCTCCTATCTGAAGCCAGGTTCCGCTCCGCCCCTCACCTAGCTCGCTGTCCCTTCCCCCACTCTCTGAACCTCCCAGTTTGGTATCTCTTGGTATGGTATTACCAAGCTATAAATTGCCCTAGAGCTTAGAGACAATCAGGTCAGCACCGCTCTCACAAGGGAAAAGCTTCTTACTTCCGAGCAGAATCGTTCACGGGGAAGAAGAGGAAGGCGGGAGGGAACCCATGCTTTGTCGTCACTGTGCTGGGGAGGGTGGAGAGAGGTGGGGGAGGAGACTGACAGAAACTGCATTCCCAACAGGGTCGCACTTGGCCCAAGTCTACAAACTTAGTGGTGGCTGCAGTGGAAACTCCCAGTGCACTCTCCACCGCCTGGCTGCCGCAGCTGCTGGGTGGAGTCGCGCTCCCCGGCCCCACCTATGGGACGGATCTTCCCCAGCATTGCTGGTCCACAGCACCCTTCACGAAAAGTCTGCAGGCATCCATCTAGCAAGACTCAGATTATCCTGCCCACCACTTCCACCCCAGAAGCCCGACAGAATACTATGATTAGCCCAGAGGACCCCCTCCCTGTGTCTCAGTTTGAGGATCCTTTCATATCCCCCGCCCTGCTCTGCTTTTGCAACTCTGCTGGGTCAAATGGCCAAAGACAAACTTCTGCCTCTCCTTCCCCGCTCCCACCTTTTCAAAAACCCACAGCCTGCGAGCCCACACACATCGGAACTCCTAGGGTGCTGTTGCATTCTGGGCATGCTCAGTATCAGAGCAGGTTTTGATTGAAAGTTAAAAAAAAAAAAAGAAAAAAGAAAGAAAGAAAGAAAGAAAAGAAAGGGGGGAAAAGCTTTGTATTATGCTGTCTCCTTCTCTTGTGCCTATGGCTTGCTGAACAGGTTGCAGGGCATCCCTGAGCCTACCCAAAGGGTTTATCAGATGCCCTTGATTCCGTCTCCTTGGGCTCTATCCCTCTCTTCGTTCACGCCCTCCCCCAGCCCTCCCGAATCTCCCTCTTCTGGTCCCTGTCCGCTATGGGGATGGAGAGACACTAACAGAACTGGGATGGGCGATGTTGGCTGAGCGGATCCACCTATTATTAGTGCGCCCGGATTGGCTCCTTGGAGCAGCGTACCCGAGGTGGAACCAATCAGGAGGTTGGGGCTGGGAGCTGATGGGCGGCCGCCTCCTCACTGGAGGGATTCCTGGAGAAGCTGCAGTGTGGGGATGCTCTAGACCGAGTACTGCCCTCGGTGTCTTTTCACCTCCTCCTCCTGCAGCGGCGCCGGCGGCGGCAGCGGCAGCAGCACTTAGCAGCGGCAACTTGAGGCTGCACCCCGGGCCAGCCCCCCAGGGTGGTGCTCAACTGAGACGGGGGCTCAGCGCCCCAAGGGGTGTGTGCAGGGTGAGGGTGGCCCGCTGGGACCAGCTGGTGGCCCTGAGAAACCTCCCACACACCCACACCCACACACCCCTTTTGTGTTGCAGGCTGCCCCTCCAAGAGCAGAGGCAGCAAGAGGACGCGTGTGTCTTGCACAGATCCACGCGGGGAGAGCAGTGGGGCCGGAGACCGGCACCACCTTCTGGTCCTCCAGGTAAGACAGCGAGACTGGCAGCGTGGCCACCTCGGAGGTGCCCATTTGCTTGAATCCGTCCGCAAGATTTTACTCTCGGTACACTTGGGTTTTGGTGGTGGGAGGCTGCGACCTGGGGAGGGAGCCCCGGGTTGCCTATTGTGAGAAATACACTGAGCCACATGTACATCTCCTGGAAAAGCACTTTGCACAGCGCCCGTGATTTAGAGCCTGGAGTTGCTGTTGGGCACCCCCCATCTTCTTGCTCCCTCTTTCCTTCTCATTCTTTCTTCTCCGACCCCCACCCCCAGTCTCAATCTCTCACCTCCCCCGCCCCTCGCTCAGTCTCTCTCGCGTCTTCACCCTCCTCCCATCCTAAGAAGGCACAGGGTTTCTTTCTCATCCTGGAGGGGATTGCCTTTTCTCAGAGGAAAGAGGGGGGTGGTGAAGAAAAGAGAAAGATTTCTTTTTTCACAACCCCCCCCCTCCCGGGGTGGGGAACCGAGGTAGAATACAACCTCTACGAAAATTAGAGTACAGAAAGCAATTAAACTGAATAAAGGGAGTAGACAAGCCACCCAGCCCGGGCTGTCAGAGAGGGGAAGCATCAAGTTTGACTTGATCTCCTCCTTGCAAGAGGCTGTGCCTCTTACTTGATTCCTTCAAACGAAACAGAAATAAACCACTGATCTAACCCACTTTCAGCTGCTTAATTGTTGTTGCTTTTAAGTGCTAACCATCTGATTTTTCCTGTTTCCATCTGTCCTGTGGGACTGATTATTTGGTATTGCCCATCAGTGGTAATGTCTGAACTTTCAGGGGTTTCTCATGTAAAGAAAAAAAAATTAAAAACAGATTATTACTTTCCGGAGGTTCTCTGGTATGGCCTTTTTGTTGGGGGGCAAAAAATGTAAAGTTTCAAAACATTTGTAAGTGACACCAGTGTTATCAAGAGGTTTGGAGTTCTACTTTGAGAAGGCTAATCTTCTAGTTAGTTTTGTGTACATGTTGATTTTCACTTTATTGAATATTAACCCTTCGGTGAAATAAAGCAACTGTTTCACTTTTCTGTTAAAACTAATTTTGTGTATGAATTGCCACTTCATTCTACCTTTTCTCTATGTTTGCATTTTATTGCCTGGATATCAAATTCATGCCTTGCCTTATTTTCCTTTAATGAGAATATTTAATGGATGTAAACATGGTGTTTATGCAATTTCAGTACTCCATTTGGAAGGCACATGGAAGCTCAGTTGGCCAAGAATCCTCTTGTACTGGAACAAAGTTTTGAAAGTAATGGTAGGAAGATAGCCTCAAATTTTAAAAATCTTAAAAGGAAAATTGTTTTTGTTCTCGTGTCTTATTATAAGAAAGAGAAGGATAGCAAAACAGCTATGTTCCCTGGCTGCCGGCCGGCACAATAGGTCAAGTGAAAGGTACTTGTTGGACGAGCCTTGACAGCAGCTTCAGCATCTAATTCCATCATCAGTGATATAAGCTTTCCTTTCCTATTATTCGTCAGAGATGGCTAAGTGATTATTGTCAGATGGGAGGAGGTAGAGAGAAGTGCCTAGTTGAATGTAATGGGAAAGCGTTCCAAGTGGGTCCTACATGAGCAGAGAGAAGCCAGCAGATGTTAGTGTCCAGATGAATCCTTTCCTTTGATTTATCAGGGGAAATGCCAAGTCTTACATTTTTTTCTATGTGCACACTTGGGATAAGAAAAGGCAATCTTCTCTCTAACTCTGTCTGCTCTTCCACACTAATTTACGTACCCCAGAAAGTATTTTTTTCAGCACATATCTTTAGTGTATAAGTTTATACACTGACTTAGAGAAGAGCTGGTTTCATTCACCATCAATGTAATGCATATTTTCTAAACCCATTTTCCATTTGAGGCACTTATCTTTCTAAGTAGAATTACCTAGAGTCACAAAAACAAGATCTTCTGTCTAGGGCTTTGACACTTAAATGCCTTTTTTTTTTTTTTTTAATTTTTAATGTAGTATCTCTGTTGAAAGCTACCTAATTTTTAGAGGTGCCACCTTTTGGATACAAGGACAAAAGGACAATCACTTAATTGCTTCATGTGTGTACAACTGAATTAACAAGTTTAGACATGAAAAGATGTACAAAAAGCAAACCCAATTACTTCCCATGTGAGCAAATTAAGATTTTGTTTGCTTATTTCTCTACCGTCTAAGGAAAGGTAAAAGTTTGGGCTTGATTTGTGACAATTATTTTCATTTCTCTTTACAAATGTTAATTATAGCAAGGACATGTAAGAGAGACGCATATAAGTATTTAGTTTTTCACATACTTCTGAAAAATTAAGCCTTTATATTCTAGAAGTCAGAACTAATTCCAATCTATAGTAAGTGGGTTGGGAGAGACTTGAAATGATACATTGTAGGAAATTATTTCCCTGTCATCCCACAAAATGTTCCAGTGTGATAATTTCATACAATCTTCATATTTTCTCCTTTAAAAAGAATATCTTAGCAAATCTTATTAATGTTTCAGAGCAAATATGGTAATTAAACTTTAACATATTTTTATCAGAACTAAAGTCTGCTCCTGTACAGAGGAAATCCTAAACTGTTAATTCCATAAAATACCACACAATAGAGAGTTGTTGCAGAGTGGTTTGAAGCTTCATTTCCTAACAGAGAATATTATTCTATTTGGTCAAATGATCAGATAGTTCTAATCAAGAAATATGAAAATGGATAACATGGTATTTACATGATAAGATTTGCATATTAGGCTTGGTGCTAACTGAAAATAAAACTAGAATATAGTAGCTTGTTTTAATTATATTTGCAAAATGAAATAGAAGATTAATAAATGCAGAATGTGTTAGAAATCTGAAAGTTAATTTGAACTTCCCGTTAACCTAAAGACACCATGGACATGATATCAATTCATCTCTTTCGAGGTCAGTTTATTAAATCAATTTAGGGAAATTCCCCGAACAGGTTTTGAGAAACATCTAATCTTAAAGAACTCAACTTAAGACAGACAATTCTATGAGCCTGAAATACTTATGGCTCTTATGATTTCCAGTTTGTGCAACAGCCGGGAAGAGATATCATTAATGCCAAATTGGAACATAACATTTCTTTTTCTAATGGTAGTGATTAGATGATTTGGGGGAGGGAAAGCAGAAATAAAACCGTTTGATTACATAATGGAACAAATTTGGTCTGTTATTACAAAAAGCCAAGACCAAAGTTTGACTTTCTGCCATAGAATAATGTAGGTGTGGGTCTTGCAAGTGTTTTTGCTAAGTAATAATGCTTTCTAAAATTAAATATCTGATCTACTTGTGGATTTTTAAATTTTTTAAATGATTTGCTTGTCATAAATCCATCTGTATCAAAAGTTTAATGTATAAGAGATGCTTTTTAGCTGAATTTGTTTTCCATTGAGGTTGGCCAAAGCTATTGAGACAGGAGTAAAGTATATGGCATCTGAATACATAAGTATTTATCATTTAGGGATGTATATATGCATATATATATATGTGTGTATACATTTTTAAATTATGTAACATTTTCTAAAAGGATTAGAGATTAATGGACAGTATCAAATAATCTGCTGAAGCTAGGGAGTACTCCTGTAAAAAGTACCATTCAAAGAAAAATAACAGTGTCTTGGGGATGCTTTTAATGGTTCTTTGGTTGAAAGCCTAGGAATGCCCAGAGGCAAAATTAACAGGGGGTCTAGATCTTTCCCTTTATATAGCTTTTCCATGGCTTTGGCAAGAAGTTATTTTTATATGAATCAGTATTTAAAAAAATTCTCAGTACAAGAAGATGCACTTCTATATACAGGTAACAAGCTGAAGTCATATTTTCACATGATTTGGACATAAAGGAGGGATAAACTTTTTGTTTTTCTAAGGCTTCTATCAGGTGTTTCTTTGAACACTTGCATAAAGGTAAATTTGTTCCCAATCTTTTACATAATTGAATGACATGGCTATCATTGCTTTTTCAGGTTAGGGGGTGTGGATTGATACTTTAATAATTACTCTAGGTATGATCAATATTTTTTGTAGTATTTTTGAAAACTTGATTTAAACCTCTCCATTAAGTATGGTCATTTTTTTAAAGCAGGGATTTAATTTCTCCAGTTAGAAGAAGACAGTATTTTTCCTTTAGCTTCTCTGCCATTTTAAGAGTTCTTGAAGAACTATTTTATATTGACTATAAGAAACTATGGCAGCAGGGCATATGAACGTCAATCTACTCATGTGTTAGTAATAGGAAAATAAGCTTATTTTAAATTATATTGCAAATATATTCATGCTATCTATTGTAAGTAAGAAAACATGCTGTCCTTTCTTGTATCTATGAATAAAACTTCAACCTTTACTGTTTTAGTGTGTACAATGAGAAATATGCTATGTTGTCAAGAGAGCAAGCACTGGAGATGCTATTTGTGTAGTTTTAAATAGAATTATAGAGGTCCTTTTGCAAAGAAGCCTCCTTTTAAAATCTCTGTCTCCTTAATTTAAAAGCAATATTTAAGAGAGTTCTAAAACAAATTAAAGCCCAATTTAGAATAAAAATAACACATTTATAATAGTATTAGAAATGAATTTTCTGCCACATCCTTAAAAAATGCAAAGCAGATTTAAAAAATTATTTCTCTAATTTCTGTAATTTTTATATTTAGTTTAATTATAAATTCTAGTTGTGTGGAACTAGTTCTTATCCTCTCTGGGCTTCCTTTGTCTCTACAATGCTCAGTGCTTGGAAGTTTATGAGGCATGCTGGTTTCCATAATTTACCAGTAATGTAAATGAGGGGAGGTCACAGTTCATCTTTTTGGTTACTGCTATTGTGGAGATACAAAAAAATATACTGGGTCATTCCTGTATTGGTCTCACATGTAGTATGTTGAACATACTAATTAGACACATAGGGAGTAATTTTGTTAAAGAGGAGCTCTGGAAAATTGTAAAGCAGATGAAGATAATAAATGCCCTTTATTTCTTAGCTGTTTGTACAAAATGGGAGCTGGAAAATTTCCATGCAAAATGAGAATGGCCTTTTTCAGCTAGTGTAAAAATCTGGTGAAACTATTTGGTTAAGGTATAATTTCTTAACAGCCATGTAAGACAACATTTCATCACACATACCAGATAACAACTGTGCCAGAATAACCCCAAATACTGTAGGTAAGATATATGGCTAAGTGCCTCAGTCAGGAATTAATTTTTGGTTGAAATATGTAATTAATCAAATCCAGATATTGTACTGAAACTTGGGTCTTACCTCATCCCAGTGAACCTATTTCTCTGTGAAATGTAGCTTTGTTTTTAATTCTAAACAGTGTAGAGCTCATATAATTATTATATTTTGCCAAAGAATATTATGAGTAAAAGGAGTTGTATGTTTTTTCTAAATGATTCAACTAGTTACTCAAGGATAAAATGCACATAGGCACTTAAACACAAATAGAATCACAGAGTTACTTAAATATAGAACATTCTTATACTACAATTGCTTAAATAAGACCCACTATTTCTTGTCCTTCTCCTACATCCTCCCTGACCACAACCATCTTTTCGGTCACATGGGAATTGAGGGGAAAGGTACGCAAGACCACCTCGCATCTCTGATGAGAGTGCCCCCGGGGTGTGGCCTCCAGGGGGCGGTCTCTTGTTTTTATCTGAGGTCCATTTCCTCTCTGGGCCAGCCTTGTGGCCCAGACTTCACTTGAGCTTGGAAGCAGGTAATTGGACTTACTAATTGCTACTTAGAGATTTGTGGGCATATTTTCATCAACATGAGGCAAAAACACTCAGACAAAACATACACAGCTATACATACCAAAGTTAGTACTAACACTTTTAAAATGTGATGTTGATCTTCTATGTTTTATAACGGATAAAAGAGCTTTTATTTCATGTAATTTCTTTTCATTACTCACAAATGATCCAAGCAAATGGTGAGATTGTTAAACCATGAATCAGTGTAACTTTTTGTATTTATTAACACAGTGGATAAAGCTGAAATTATTGTTAAAAAGAATTTCAGATATTTGGATAGGTTTTAGTACTTCTGAAATACATACTTGTGTCTTGTTCTGGAGCCCTTAAGCATTTACATAACTCATCCTTATCATCACAGATAACTGAGAATTGGTTTGCTTTTCTGTGGAACTTCTAGATATTATTGTAAAACACCACCTAAGATTGCTTTTAGGGTGGATTATTAATCATCTGTTTTCTGACATAATTTTATGTGAGCGTTACTGTAAATGTAAACAACAGTATAGCATCACAGCAGCAGGCTGGACTCACGAAAATGTCCATTTAGAATTGTGTGCTCTCTCTTTGAGAAGGAGAAAGAGCCAATTGAGTGTATTTTTTTCTTTATGATGTATGTACCCCAGTATTCTAGCAATGTAAACAATGGATAGGACCTTGGTCACCACCTGTGAAATATGGACACTGCTTACTTGAGAAAAAAAAATCAATTTTTTTTTTTAGACAAATAACTTAATGACTTTTGAGACAAGGACAAGAGGTATAACACAGAAGAAGGCCTAGCTGAGCTTCTCTAGCCATCAGGCTTTGAGTTAGCAGGATTATTAAGAACAGTTGACACAATTTCTCAGGAGAAAGACAAGGTAGCAAAGCATTGAATCTGTTTCTGACTTAGATTCTCTGCCAGATCCTGGTTTACAAGGCTGGCTTTCTGCCTAATCCCCAGCATTTTCATCAGATTTGAGGAATGAATAAAGTGAACCATTGGGCATTACAGCATATTTCTAGAGCACAAGAATCTCTTCTATAAATAGAATAACATCACCATCCTATTTTAACCAGAGTCCAAACTCCAAGGCCACAGTTTTTATATTTAAATATATATGAATCAGACCACTATATGCCTAAAAATGCTTGAGTTTTATCTGTCTGGGTACAGGAAATTCTCATGTTAAAAGCTTAGTTAACAACATGATAGTACATGTATCTATTTTTAGTTTTTTATTTAAAATTAAAATATTAAATATAAAAAACCAAGCAATCACCTTGAGATACATCTAGTAATTCAAGAAAGTGACTTGTCAACAAAAAGCCAACATACTCCTAAATTGACCAAAACTGATCTTCTTTTAAATTGTGAAAACATAAAGACAAAAAGTACTTGATAGGCAAGTTTCCAATTTTTTTTTTAAATGAGATTCGTAGGTACTTCCCAACACTTATAAACACCACAAAATGAATATTGATGATCGTGGAGAGCCAACTCCTTTAGGAAAGAGTAGACAGGTTCTGTTATGGCTTTGAGAATCTGTTTCATCCTTTATATATTGAACACATAGTGACAGTTTTATTTCTCTTGACTTCTGGACCTTTGGACTTGTATGCCTTGAAGCATATTACTACTCCCTTCCGGCATGGAAGAGATTTGCTCAGCTTACCGGCTAAGAGTAATCTTGTAACTCCCTTGCCTTTCCTTACATTTTCTTCCTTCTTCACCTCTTCCCTTCCTACCCTCTCCTTATTCTTCCTTCTTTCCTCTTTCTATCTTAATGAATTATCTTCTTATAGAACTAGGAGCTTAGTACTCTAGGGCCCATACTAATCTCTATCAGCTGGATTTATTATTTTTTTGTCAACAAGCAAGAAATTTATTTCTTAATTTGTACACATTTTAGGTTAGCTTCACAAAACAGCTGTATAGATAAATAAGGGAGCAGCCTCTTAATTTGTTTATGGAATGTGCCATGATTTGAATGTTTTTAAGGTCTTACAGGTAAAGTCTAGCCTATTGGTAATTTCTAGGCCAAATTTGATTACAGAGAGATAGAACAATAATGTTTGAAAGTCCCAACAAATGGCATGTCCTATTAGGCACTTTTTTTTTCCTATTTTGTTCTTCTAATGATAACAATTAAATCACTGTTTTCATGACAGTTAATATAGCACTGTATTTTTAAGAATTTCATTGCCTTACTTGATTTTGATGATGAAGAGATTCTCCATTTTACAGATGCGATAAAGGAGACTAAGAAATTAAGTTACCTGCTTGCATTTACGCACTTAGGAAGCCTTTTATAATTTTCATCTACTGAATCATACTGCCTCAGCATTTAATTAAGAAAAAAAAGTACGTTTTCAAATTTTCTCACTATATATGAAGTAGTTTGCTATTTCCTATCAAAATTAGAAACAAACATCTGTGGTCCATATATACAATGGAGTACTACCCAGTCATCAGAAAGGATGAATACCCAACTTTTACATCAACATGGATGGGACTGGAGGAGATTATGCTAAGTGAAATAAGTCAATCAGAGAAAGTCAATTATCATATGGTTTCACTTATTTGTGGAACATAAGGAATAGCATGGAGGACATTAGGAGAAGGAAGGGAAAAATGAAGGGGGGGAAATCGGAGGGGGAGAGGAACCATTAGAGACTATGGACTCTGAGAAACAAACTGAGGTTTCTAGAGGGGAGGGGGTGGGGGATGGGTTAGCCTGGTGATGGGTATTAAAGAGGGCATGTACTGAATGGAGCACTGGGTGTTATACACAAACAGTGAATCATGGAACACTACATCAAAAACTAATGATGTAATGTATGGTGATTAACATAACATAATAAAATAAAGTTTAAAAAAA
Source organism: Leptonychotes weddellii (assembly GCF_054177405.1). Classification (NCBI taxonomy): domain Eukaryota; kingdom Metazoa; phylum Chordata; class Mammalia; order Carnivora; family Phocidae; genus Leptonychotes; species Leptonychotes weddellii. The sequence goes on from NC_138373.1 coordinate 124,141,640, forward strand.
AGAAAAGATAGGGAAATTTTAATATATTGTCATTACTCTTGTGACCCTAACTTTGAAATAAATTGTATTTGTATTTTAAAATTATTCAAAGGACAGTTTCTAAAATGTAAGAGAAGTCACTAAGCTTGAGTCACTAGGCTCGGTTGGCCCTTAGTCATTGCTGTATCACTGCAGTTTGAAATGTCATCACACTTGTTTCCTTATTTGTGAACTACAGAGTCCTAGGCCACCTCCTAAGTGCACAGAGATGTGATTGAGATAATGAGTACTGTAGCTTTACCCCAAGTTCTCCATCTTCATCTCTCATTATGTTCCTCATTTGCACTCACACACGCAGCTTGTTACTGCTTCCTGAACCTAATATTAATGGAATTATTCAATCTATCGATGCTTTTCTCTTCTATTTCAAGATGGAGAATGCTAAGCAAGGAACATATCCAAGCCCAATTATTATTCAGTCTTCATGTGAAGCCCATCAGTTGGCAATTCTTAGTGTGAAGAAATAAACACAGTTGGGAGTGATTGCCAACAGCCCTACACGTTGTGATGTGGACTAACTTGATTGACTCTCTAGCTTATCTGATGCAAGGAAACAGGAGTTTTAATTGGGAAAGGCCTGTAGAAAGAATGCAAGATTAATTAGAGCATAGGAGAGGTATTTATGGGGATTTTTGGACAAACACAAGCTAATCATATTCTCGTGTTCTTACTGCACGTCAGGCACTTTTCTGTGTACTTTCTATGTTTCATTCCATTTAATATTTCCAATAATCTTAAGAGGTTGGTACTAATTTGTAATGTTTTAAATGAGAAAATTGTGGGGAGAAAAGTAACTTGTCAGGGTCCTATGACTATTACGTAGTAGGATATCAATTGAAACCCAAGCAGTCTATTTATAGAACCAGTACTCAACCATAAGCAATTATCATATTATCATTAAGCTCCTCAGTGGAAGAAGGGGAGCAAGTGGTGACCAAGAATTAAAGGTGCTAAAAGAGATTGAAGAGACACAGGCAAACTTTATCCACTTCATAGTTTGAGTCAATATGACCATCATGGTGATGTGATAAAAGCATGAAACTTAGAGTGTTATAGACCTGGGTACAAATACCCACTCTGTCATGGTGAGCTTCAGTAAAATATTTCACTGCTAGAGGGTTCATTTCACCAGAAAGAGAAATGTAATAATGTCTGCAAATTGTCTCATACTTTGTTAGTGGGTACCAATCTGACTGACCACGCTTGTCACCCATTTTTATTAGTCAGGAACTATTTCACTTGCAAAAATTCCACCTAACTCAAAATGATTTAAGAAAGAAAAGGGATTTAGAGCTCGTGTTACCATAAAGTTCAAGAGTATTTTGGATTTAGTCCTGGCTGGAAACGGGAAATCAAACCGTATGATCCCCTACTCCCTCCCCGCCTCTTATCTTGGTTCTACTTTCCTCTGCCATCACTTTATTTAGACTCAGGCTCTTTGTTTACAGTGGTCGGAATGCACCAAGTGACTATAGGGTTATGTAAGAAATTTTGATGTAAAGAGAACATCTTTTTTGTCAAAAAATTCCGGGATAAGTTTGATGGGAACAACCTGGGTCACTTGCCGTGAACCCATGAAATAGGATATTTACCTAAGCTGAGCATTGTGCCATCCCTGGATTTAAAAGTCGGACATAGCATTCCTTAACTAAATGGAAAGAGTTTTGCTGTTACAAGAAGGAAAATGACTAGATTTAGGGCAGGCAAAAGCAGCAAACATCCAGTTCATAAGGTATAGGCACTGACCCTGAGAAAGGATGCCAGCCGCCCTTAATGCTGGAGCAGACTCCTGGAGAGCCCCTGTTGTTCTAGTCACTAACCCCTCAGTCGGTGGGTCATGGGAAGATCCAGGGAATTCTAGGGAAAGGTCCATAGTAGTTGAGGTTGTGGAGAGTAGTGGCACTCAGAGACTTGAAGCAATGGCCATTTACCAACAAATATGGAAATACTCAATAATTTAACAACAGGTATGACTAAATCTTTGCCGAAAGACAATATCAGAGGCTGAGGGCTAAGTTGAGTGTCATCTAATTTTGGGAGTCTTTACTGTCTTTCTTTTTCTTTTTTAATATAGTAGCAGGTACTTCTAGAACTTAAGGATTCTTAAATTCTGAGCTCAATAGAGCTCAGAACAGCCAACTGAAGATATGTACAGGGCCAGCTCTGCATGGGTCAATACTTTAAATTTTTGTGTGTGTGTATGTGGGGGGAGGGGGGGTTACTTCAAATTTATAACTACCCTATTGGCCTAACCACCTACATATTGCTACAGATGCAACAGAATGCATTTGCACAAAAATATGATACATTTTCTCCTTGCTGTACCCTGAAATGAAAAGGAATTATTTAGGAATAATGTGTGTTTCTTCAGGAAGTACCAACATGTTTTTATTACATGCCAGGCACTGTTTTGGATGCTGGGAATCCAGAAGCGAACACTTCAGACAAGCTCTGTGCTTTTTAAGGCAGCTTGCATTTTAGGGAAGGATACAGACAATGAAAACCAACATCAGTAACAGCAAAACACAACTAAGATGGTTTCAAAAAGTGAGAAATGCCATAAAATAATAAAATAAGGCAACATTGCGGACTCTGGTCAACTAAAACTATGTAAGTTGAGGCGTAAAAGGAGAAGGGGCCAGCTACCTAAAAATTCCAGGAAGAGCACTGCGGGCAGAGGAAACCGGGTGCAGAAGCTCTGTAGAAGGAATGAGTTTGGCCTGCTCATGGAAGACACAGAAAGCAAATATAGCTGAAGTGTAAAGATATTGGTTTCATGAGTAGAACCGTGATTTAATATTTTAATTAAAACAATCTTTAAACCTGATTAAGGAAATTTTCAAAACGGTATGATCGTACATAACCTCAAAATCACTTATCTGTGTAATACATTTCCAGTCTGTGTTCATAGGCTTACATTTTTTTAAAAAGATTTTATTTATTTATTTGACAGAGAGATAGAGAGTACAAGCAGGGGCAGCAGTAGAGGGAGAGGGAGAAGGAGGCTCCCCGCTGAGCAGGGAGCCCGATGTGGGGCATGATCCCAGGACCCTGGGATCATGACCTGAACTAAAGGCTGACTCTTAACTGACTGAGCCACCTAGGCGCCCCAGAGGCTTACATTTTTTTATGGTTACAATCATGGAATACATACTATTTCCACCCTGACTTTCAAATGCATTCTTAGAAGTCTTACAGGTATATATTTTCATTCTCCATATTCATCTTTAGAACTGTAACTCCTTTTGTGGCATGTATTCCTCAGACATTTTCTATATATCATCTCTTGAATCTTGACAACCTTTCTTGTTTTGCCCTCCATTTCTAAGGGAATTGCATACATGGCCTAGCCCCAATTTTATCATTTCTCTGAATTTAAGTGAACACCTTGGCTTTTTATCACACTAATAATTTTTTTCAATGTAATTTCCTTTTGAGTATATATTCGATTATATCCTACAAAACTCTAATTTAGATTTTGAAACAAAAGTAAATAAACACTGGAAACATAATGAAACAAATCATTTTGTGTTGATTGTCATTTAGACAACACGGGTCTCAGAGCATTAACCGGAAATTATTTTTCCTTTATCTAGTTTCATATCCTGATTTCAAGAACTCAATAACCCAAGTCTACCTAGGTCACTTTATGATAGTAAACCGGGTGCTGACAGAGGTATATTAACTTTTGTGAGATTGCAGTACCACTCAATACACCACAGCAGTAATGAAGTAATAATTAAAGTGTCAATCTTAAATGGTCTTTTTTCCCTTAAGATTCCTCTGGACATTATACTCTGATAATAACCTATTTTGAAAATGGAGTTTTCTTTGCTGAAATTGCACAAAATCACCTGTGTGTGAATATAGCAAGAGTATTACGATAAGTATTATGATCAGTATTCTGGTCAATAAGTGATATGCTTTGTTTTCCTTATCTGTGGAATCAAGGCTCTATTGTATCCTACATACCTTATGTTTTAGTACATAGATTCATATATACTTGCATATATTTAGATTTTTTTAAATATTGCTGATTGTGCCACTAACTGCAAGTGCTTCAGGATTTTGCAATGATATTTTTTTATCATCTCTGACTTGCCAGTGCCTGAGAGACAGTTGGAAGAGTGTTCCATAGAATTATTATGTATACTTAATACACAGACACACACACACAATATGAACAGAAGTTCAATGAAATATTTTTTAAAAGATTTTATTTATTTATTTGACAGAGAGAGAGACAGCGAGAGCAGGAACACAAGCAGGGGGAGTGGGAGAGGGAGAAGCAAGCTTCCAGCGGAGCAGGGACCCTGACGCAGGACTCGATCCCAGAACCCTGGCATTATGACCTGAGCCTAAGGCAGACGCTAATGACTGAGCCACCCAGACATCCCTCAATTAAATATTTTTTCATGGTGTTGTGTTCTAGTATTCTTCTTCAGTTTTCTTTTTTTCTAATTCATTAAATAAATCTGGTTATGGCCAAGTAAGTTAACAACCTACTAACAGGTAGCAATCTGTAGTTTTAAAAATACTTCTTGTAAAAGTATTACCAATTTTCAAAAAATTATAGTACATTTAAAAATTCCATTAAGCATATGTAAGTACAATGGATATACAGAAATTTACAGTGGCTTATTTTGAATATAAGGGATCATCATACTGCAAATGCATGAAGTGTAATAGAATTTCCATACCAAAATTATAATGTTCTTGCTATATTCGTATATGGATAATTTTGTGTAAATTTGCAGTGGATTATTGTGTTATTTTATTTTATTAATTTTTATTTAAATCATTTAACATACAGTGCAATATTAGTTTCAGGTGTACAATTTACTGATTCAACACTTCCATACATCACCCAAAGCTCATCACAACTGCACTCTTTAATCCCCATCAACTATTTCACCCATTCCCCCCACCCACTTCCCCTCTGGTAACCATCAGTTTTTTCTCTATAGTCTGTTTCTTGGTTTTCCTCTGTTTTCCCCCTATGATTGTTTGTTTTGTTTCTTAAAGTCCACATATGAGTGAAATCATATGGTATTTGTCTTTCTTTGACTGGCTTATTTCGCCTAGCATATTACTCTCACTCCATCCACATTGTTGCAAATGGCAAGATTTGATTCTTTTTTTATGGCTGAATAATATTCCATTGTGTGTATATATACACCACATCTTCTTTATCCATTCGTCAGTCAGTGGACATTTGGACTCTTTCCATAATTTGACTATTGTTGATATGTTGCTATAAACATCGGGATTTGTCAATGTGTTGTACTCCTTTTTTGGTTATGGGTAAATTTTCTTGTAGAGTAGAGAAAGATACACAGATGTGCTTAGATTATTATTGCTCTTCCCTTAGTGAGTAGAGAACTAGTTTATGGAACTAATAGACAATAAAGACTGAGCATAGATATTTAGAATTTTGTGTTCAAATTTAAAAAAGAGCAAATAATATAAAAACCCTCAATCTGACACTAAATTAGTGATGTGATTTTACTAGATGATCTCTCTGACACCTTTTCATTATTCCTTTGGTTTTCCTACTGTCTGTGTGAATTTTCTCATAATGGTACATAAGATTGGAGATTATGTCCTCAATCTTTCAGTCATTTCATTCATTGCTTGAAAATATTTAAGGAGCACAAACTCCCAGACATCATCAACCACTTACAGAAGAATGAAGTATATTTCATTTGAGAGATAAAATACTTAGATGTGTACTGTAAATAGTCAGGATAGGGTAGGATTTACTTTGGTAAAGAACAATAGGAAAACCTCAGCGGCTTAACACCTAAGCCTTATTTCTTGCTTCTACTACTTAACCATTGTGGATCAGCGTGTGTGTGTGTGCACGTGTGTGGGTGCTCTTGCCTGTGTGCAGTGGGGGGGCAGGGGGGGAGGAGTGTTTCTCAGATCTACATAGTCATTCAAGGACCCAGACTGATGAGGGCCTCAGTGACTTAAAACACTGTCATCTCAGCATAATATTTAAGGATTCATTGCAGTACGGAAGAAAACACTGGAAGCTTTCTCACCAGCATTTAACCACTTTGACCCTATAAGAGGCATAAATAATTTCTGGTCAGAGATGATTAGTCAGACCCAGTCTCCATGTCCAATAACTACCAGGGCTCAGAATGTATAACATAGCCCAGGGCTTGGAAGGAGAGGATTTTGTCAAGTTCTTAAAGCTTCTTCTCTAAGTTGCAGCTGGAGAGTCAAAGCTTTATGAAACCATGTAAGAATGATTGATGAATTAGTTGAGAAAGCGGTGGCTTCATAGAGGAGGAGATGCATGATCTGCCCTCTGAGAGACTTTTGTATTATTATGAGGGATGCTTAGTTCATTCTTTAATGAAAGCTTCTCTTTTCTTGACCTGAATCTCAAACAATGGGTATGTATTTGATTAAGAATGCCAGCAATCCTGGGGCTTGTGACTGGCTCAGTCAGTAGAGCATGTGACTCTTGGTCTCCGGGTCCACACTGGGTGTAGAGATGACTTAAAAATAAAATCTTAAAAAAGAAAAATGCCAGCACTCCTGGCAAATTTGGAGTGTAAACTAAATCACTTCTGACTTACTAGGAGTCCTGACATGAAAACAACTGCCGATTTGATAGATCTGTTTGGATATGTTAAAGACTCCTCACATCCATCACATCCGAACCTGAACTCATTCATTTCACCAACAAATCTAGTCCTTCCCCAATATCTTTGATCCTAATGAATGATTCTACCATCCAACTAGTTGTGTTATTTAGAAACTTGCTTTCATAGGTCTCTCATCCTTAGCCTTCTTGATCATTTTTGGCTCACAAATATCTTTTAAATTTATTTATTGTTCTCCACCTCCATTGCTACACCATAATCAAATCAACCTGGCCTTCTTAATTCTACTGTTAACTTGACTTTCAAATCAATGCATTATCTGGATGCTGCTACTCCCCAGCCTAATTTCTCATATTATTTCTCTCATCTTCATGCTCTGGTCACTCTGGTCTTCTTTCAGATTTTTAATATTCCAATATTCTTCCTGCTTCAGGATCCTAGCACATGCTGCTCCCTATGCTTCGAGTACTGTGGACTGTATCTGCTATGGGCAGACAGTAACACTAAATTCAAAAATGTAATATGGCTGACTTTAAGAATAAATTATTATTTATGTTTGAGAGCAAATGTTCAGCTTTTCCATATTATAAGAGAATGAATTTGTCACTTTTAAAAACTAACTGCAGAACTGTCAAAAATTGGCCAACTGTGGTGGAGAGGAATTTGAACAGTAATTGAAACATTTTTAAAAATTTTTTTACATTTGGGGAAACTCTAAGTAGAGTTTAAGTTTGAAAATTTTGAATACTTAACTGCTTTTAAAGAAGAAATGTATTTAGGAGCGCCTGGGTGGCTCAGGTTAAGGGTGTATCTTCAGCTCAGGTCATGATCCCAGGGTCCTGGGATGGAGCCCTGCGTTGGGCTCCCTGCTCGGCGGGAGGCCTGCTTCTCCCTCTCCTCCCTGCTCATGCTCTCTCTCACTCTCTCTCTCTCAAATAAATTTAAAAAAATAAAAATTTTAAAAAAAGAAATGTATTTATAAATTCATATTTTTTAGTTGAGACTCATGAGACTAAATTTAAGTAAAGGAAATCTTAAGTGGAATGTAAAGAGGTGCTTTAAATTTATATTTTAATGAATTTTAATCTTGGAATTTTTTTTTCCCAATTATTTTGATAATGTGTTTTCTCAAAATCATGGCATCACAGATTTTTTTTCTTGTTTGTTTCTTTTCTTTTTAATGGGACCGCTCTGTGATATAACATCCTCTGGGTGTGAAAACACATTTCCAGAAAATATCTGAAAAAAAATGCAGTGAAAAATAAATCTTCTATCTAAAGATAAAATAGTGAGACTGTAACAAATACAGGCTGATATGATCTTTAAAATTCTTTGATTACTGATTACTCATTTGAGAATAATTGTGTCAAAAAAAATCTCTGAGATATGTTTTCATTTCTATACTTTTTTTCCAACAATAATGCATTAAATTATAAAATTATAGCAATGAAGAACTAATGTTTACTATCACAGTGCAGAAACTCAGATTGAACTTGAGTGCTCTATGAGTGAAGGAACCATTTTTATGTTGTTTCCAATTATATCCACATTGTTGACCTACCTAGCAGTCCTTAGCACTTACTAATAAGTAAGCACTTAAAAATCTTTGATGGATATTACTGGATGAATCATCCTTGATTTTATTTTCATTTGTTTCTCACTCATTCCTATTTTTCTTCAAACTTGTATAGTATCTTAATGTGTGATCTTGGTAATAAGGATCTTCATGAAGTGGAATTAATTATAGTTGACTCTCATTTTTATACAAGGCAAAAGATGACGACTTTATGTTTAGCAGTCTTTACTTCCCCAAATAAATTGTCCGGAGAGCTCACTATTAAATTCCAAATGAATGTGTGTTGATTTAAGTGTTCAATTTGTGATAATTAAGAGTATAAACATGTTGAAGGATATATTGCAATTCTACTTTAATGGGACCACTATTTCAGATTATTTGGGTCAATGCTATCTTTCAAATAGATAATCATTCTTTGCTTTACCTTTTCCCTCCCTCCTCCTCATCTTTTCCTACTACTCTGTTTTTAATCATTTTCTCAGTTATATCATAAATCTGTATCACATTCAAAACACAAAGAGTTCTATTACTGAAAAACAAACTTATTCATTCTGTATAGATTTTCAATATATGTTTAATTCTTTATATTGGAAACTTTTTTAAAAAGTATGGTTTTTTGCTAGTAAAGAGCAATGCTTTTAAAGAAATATTTTAACTTTTTAAATGAAAATGTATTCTATGAAATATTTAAAATATTCAAATAATCCAAAAATGTGTAAATTGAAAAATAGTTCTTCTTTCAGATCCCTTGTTACTTTTCAGATGTAAGCACTATTAAGAGCTTCTTATATCTACTAATATGCAAATATATATTATATTTAAAATCAGTATTCCATTATATACAATGTGTGTAATGCAGATTTTAAGTTATTAGATGATTTTATTTTGGATAATATTTTATTTCATACAAACTATAATGATTTTGAAATGTATATATTTTTAATATTAGAGCTATATAAATTATTTTTGGTTAATGTAACATGAAATAATTCTATAAAATATGTTAAATGCAAGTGATTTGGTTTACTTTAAGCTAATTCAGTTTTATAATTTTAAGTATTTTCTGGTATAATTTGTAATGATTGTGTCAATATACATAAGATATATTAAATGATTTTATAGATCTGATTATATTTAAAGATTTTTTTAAAGTTCCACTTTTATCATATTGCAAAGTATTTTTGGGTGACAGATATTATAACATCTTGTTTAAAATTAATATTTCCATCAATTATTATTGTTAGAGATCATAACCTTCTATAGTATTTTTAATGTTTGAGTTCCTTTATATGTTCAGACACTACTATAATAAAAATTTTATAATCACATTTAATATATCTTTGCTTGGGGGCTGCAATATGCTAATCTTAAGGATTTTAAAGTATTTCAGAATGTAAATTTTTTAAGAATTATCTTGCACATTTTAGTTATATGACAAATATTTTAAAACAAAAACAAACAATATGGAAGATATTTGAAGGAACATGAAGTGTTTAAGGGTCTTTATAAAATTCATTAAATTTAATAATAATAGTTTACATGTAGAGAGCTTTACATGCCATGTGCCATTCTAAGAATTTTTGTGCATTACTCATTTAATCCTACTTCAACCCTATTGTGAGGTTTGTAGTATTCTCATTTTTTTAAAGATTTTTATTTATTTATTGTGCGTGGGCACAAGCAGGTGGAGCAGGTTTGTAGTATTCTCATTTTTTTAAAGATTTTTATTTATTTATTGTGCGCGGGCACAAGCAGGTGGAGCAGGCGAGGGAGAAGCAGGCTCTCCGCTGAGCAAGGAGCCCAGTGTGGGGCTCGGTTTGGGGCTTGATCCCAGGACCCTGGGATCATGATCTGAGCCAAAGGCAGCCGCCTAGCCAACTGAGCCATCCAGGTGCCCCAGTTATGATCATTTTGGAAATGAGAAAATTGAGGTCACAGAAATGATGCTATTACTTATAGTCATACCCCCACTGGCAAGTGTTACAGCTGGAATTCAATGAGGAGCCTTTGGCTTTAGAGTTAATAGGATCTAGACCATTTATTCTTTCATTAATTCAGAAAACTGGGCATTAATTTAAAAATACTCAGTATCAGCAACCTAGCAGCCCTCGAAGAGCTTACCTTTTATTGGGGGCAGAAAACAAGTGGAAAAAAGAAAGAAAAAAAGAGAGAGGGAGGGAGGGAGGGAATGAGGTAGGACGGAGGGAAGGTGATATATTTTATGTAGCTAAGTGCCATCAAAGAAGTAAAAACAAGCAACAAGAACAATAACAAAACAAGGAAAGAAAGTAGAGAGTGCCAGTTTTGGGGGGATGAAGGCAGAATGCATTTTATTATTATGTCTTTTTGTACTGAAAAGAAGTATCCTTTTTGCAATATAAAGTTGAAATTTATTTCAATTACAATTCTTTTCTTACATGTTAAAGCTAATTTAATCTGTAGCAGCATACAATTATTTCAGAATGGATCATTTTTAATGATTCATTATGTATGAAGTCATTTGTTGAAGCAATTAGCTTTTTAAAAATTGAATTATAATTAGTATACAGTGTTATATTAGTTTTAGGTATACAATATAATGATTCAACAATTCTATACACATCTCAGTGCTTATCACAAGAAGTGTTGTCTTAATTCTCTTTATTTCACGCAGTGCCCCCCACCACCACCCACCTCCCCACTAGCAACTACCAGGTTTTCTCTGTATTTAAGAGTCATTTGTTTGTCTTTTTTTTGTGTGGTTACTTCATTTGTTTTGTTTCTTAAATTCCACATATGAGTGAAATCTTAGGGTATTCTCTATCTGACTTATTTTACTTAGCATTATACCCTCTAGGTCCAACAATATTGTCCATCATTCATTTTTTATGGCTGAGTAATATCCCATTGTGTGTGTGTATTTGTGTATGCACACATCTTCATTATCCATTCATCTATTGATAGACACTTGGTCGCTTCCATATCTTGGTTTTTGTAAATACTGCTGCAATAAACATAGGGGTACATATATCTCTTTGAATTAGTGTTTTCATTTTCCTTGGGTAAATACTCAGTAGTGGAATTACTGGATGATACAGTAATTCTATTTTTAATTTTTGAGGGACCTCCATACTGTTTGCCACTATGGTTCCACCAGTTTGCATTCCCACCAACAGTGCAAAGGGTTCTCTTTTCTCCATATCCTTATCAAAACTTATTTTTTGACTTTCTGAGTCTAAGCATCCTGACAGATGTAAGATGATATCTCATTGTGGTTTTGATTCCATTTCTCTGATGCTGAGTGATGTTGAACATCTTTTCATGCATATGTTGGCCATTTGTACGTCCTCTCTGGAAAAATGTCTATTCAGGTCTTCTGTCCATTTTTAATCAGATTATTTGGGGTTTTTTGGTGATGTATAAGTTTTTTTTCATATATTTTAGATATTAATCTTTTATTGGATATATCATTTGCAAATATCTTCTCCCATTCAGTAAGTTACTTTGTCAACTTGCTGACAGTTTCCTCTGCTGTGCAAAGGCTTTTTATTCTGCTGTGGTCCCAATAGTTTATTTTTGCTTTTGCTTCCTTTACCTGAGGAGATGTATCTAGAAAAATGTTTCTATGGCCAATATCAGAGAGAAAACTGCCTATGTTTTCTTCTAGGAGTTTCATGGTTTCATGTCTCACATTTAGGTCTTTAATCCATTTTGAGTTTATTTTTGTGTATGGTGTAAGAAAGTCCAGTTTCATTCTTTTGCACGTAGTTATCCAGTTTGTCCAACACCATCTGTTGACAACACTCTCTTTCCCCCATTGTATGTTCTTGCTGCCTATGTCATAGATTGACCATATTAGTGTGGGTTTATTTCTGGGGTCTCTATTCTGTTCCATTCATCTATGTCTCTGTTTTTGCGCCAGTATCATATGGTTTTGATTACTACAGCTTTGTAGTATGTCTTGAAATCTGGGATTGTGATACCTCCAGCTTTGTTCTTTCTCAAGACTGGTTTAGCTGTTCGGGGTCTTCTGTGGTTCCATACAAATGTTAGTATTATTTCTTCTAGCTCTGGTATTTTGATAGGGATTGCATTAAATCTATGGATTGCTTTGGGTCATATGGACATTTTAATAGTATTGGTTCTTTCAATCCATGAGCATGAAATCTCTTTCCATTTATTTGGATCATCTTCAATTTCTGTCATCAGTGTTTTCAGAGTATAGGTCTTTCACCTCCTTGGTTAAGTTTATTCCTAGGTATTTTATTTTGGGGGTACAATTGTAAATTGGATTGTTTTCTTTCTGCTAAGTCATCATTAGTGTATAGAATACAACAGATTTCTGTAAATTAATTTTGTATCCTGAAATTTTACTGAATCCATTTATCAGTTCTAGTGGGTTTTTTTGGTGGAGTCTTTATGGTTTCTATATATAATATTATGTCATCTGTAAATAGTGAAAGTTTTAATTATTCCTTACCAATTTGGATGCCTTTTATTTCTTTTTCTTATCTGATTGCTATGGCTAGGACTTCCAGTACTATGTTGAATAGAAGTGGTGAGAATAGACATTCTTATCTTGTTCTTGGTCTTAGAGGAAAAGCTCTCAGTTTTTCATTGAAAAAGCTGTGGGCTTTTCATTTATGGCTTTTACTATGTTGAGGTATGCTCCCTCTAAACCTATTTTGTTGAGAGCTTTTATCATCAATGCATTTATCAGAATAGGGTGGTAGGTGAAGACCACATTTGAACAAAGCTTGGAAGGAAGTGAGAAATTGAACTTTGGTAAGAGATGCATGGTGATTTGAGGAAAGCAGAGGCCATTGTGCTCTGGTTAAAGTAATGGAGAAAGCAAAAATTTATTTCAGTGAGGTAACATGGGACCAGATGGTGCAGGGCACTGGGTTGACTTTGGTTTTCATTCTGAATGAGATGGGAAGCCACTGGAATGTTTTAAACAGAAGGGTAAAATGTTCCAACTGAGTTTCCCCCCTCCCCCCCCCGGGATCATTTTTGCATAAAATGATTTTGCTGGATTGACTGAGTGGGGCAAGAGTGGAAACAGAGAAAAGTTGCTTTTTGTAGGTTTATGTTTGAAACAAAATTGCCCTATGCCTTCTCTCTAGGTGTTTCCTAGATTTTATGACCTCTATATACATTGAGAGCAGTAGAAAGTTCAGAAATATGTTACTGTAGAATGTTTATTAAAAATGAGTTTAAGGGTGCCTGTATGACTCAGTTGGTTGAGCATCTAATTCTGGGTTTCAGCTCAGGTCATGATCTCAGGGTCAGGGGATCCAGTCCCGCATCAGATCAGGCTCTGTGCTCAGAGGGGAGTCTGCTTGAGATTCTCTCTCTCCCTCTCCCTCCACCCCTCCTACCATTTGTGCTCTAGCTCTCCCTCCCTCTTCCCCTCCCCACTTCTAAAGTAATGAATAAATAAATCTGTCTTTAAAAAAATAAAAATAAAAATGAGTTTAATTTCCATCATGCAAGTTAGAGCTTATATCAAAACACTGATTTTATTTATTTTTTTTTTTAGCATTTTATACATGCATTTCCCAGCTACCATGCCATCTAGTTCATTGTCTTGGGGCAAGTAGATAAAAGTTGGGTTAACTTTAAGGCATCTGAGAAAGTGGCAGAGGAAAAAAAAAATTCCCTACGCTTGAAAGACTAATGTACTCTCTAAATCAAAGGAAGAGAAACATTAAGGGTTCGTGAATATAAAGTGAGTGCAATTGGTTCTAAAAGCCATCCTCCATAAAATATCTGGATTGGCATTGATTTTCAAGAAAATTGTTTTTAGACAAAATGCTTTTGCTTTTCGATATTTTACATTTAATTTCATTTAAACAAAAATACATCAGTGTCAACATTTAAATGATACTCTGCTGAAGTCTGATTTTGAAAATTGTCAGACATTTGATATTATTCTCTAAAATTAACCATCACCTAAATGTTGCTTATAGTTAAATGCATATCAACAAATTAGCAGTTAGAAGATATTTATAATGCTTACAAATGTGATGATCTATATTTCAGTCAATATGTACTGCTGATGTTTTACGTACCCAGGCAGCAAGTATTTTTCTGTTGCTTACTATGAGATGAGAACTCAGCCACATATTCCAGATTTTTTTTCTAAAAGCTTTGTTTTTTCAAGGAGAGGATAATATAGTTAAAGAGCTAAGAAAGACCAAAAAAAAAAAAAAAAACTTTCCATCGAAGTATAAGACAGTGTATTATTTGTTGGTAAAGCAAAAAAGAATGGATAAATAAAAAACATACTGTATAAATAGATATGAGGTATTTAAGGTTAAGTCATTTAATAAGGTTTCATAACCTATAAGTGCTATTTAGTCATGTGATCTGGGAGCATCACAAGTCAGGAAGATAGAATGTCAGTTTGTAAAATCAAGATAATAACCTCCTACGATACTTAAACTTTCTACCTTATAATACGGTTGTTTGTATACATTGTTTACTTTTTCTATTACATGAGCTTCTTGAGAATAGGGAAAATGTCTTGTCTTTACATCCCAAACAATATCTTATACATAGCTGATATTGAATACTTACTGATTGAATGAGGTATGTGCATTCCTCCTACGATGGTAATACATATCCTTTTATTAGGAGAAATACATTATTATTGCTTGTTTGAGAAGACCGATTATGTTTCTCAAATGCGGTAATTTTGGCTTACAGAAAAAAGTCTTACCTTTTCTAGATGGAAATAAACTAAGTTTTATTTTTTTTAATTTTATTTTTTTAGATTTATTTATTTATTTATTTATTTATTTAACAGAGAGACACAGCGAGACAGGGAACACAAGCAGGGGGAGTGGGAGAGGGAGAAGCAGGCTTCCCACCAAGCAGGGAGCCTGATGCGGGGCTCGATTCCAAGACCCTGGGATCATGACCTGAGCCGAAGGCAGATGCTCCAATGACTGAGCCACCCAGGCGCCCCCTAAGTTTTATTTCTAAAGAGAAATTCTCAAGTATTGTAATCCAAGACCAATATTAGAGCATTTAAACGAAGTTATGTTGAGATTATAATTAGTAATCAAACTTATTACATGAGAAAAGTGAGATATAAATTAGTGACAGTACTAGTAATAAAAAATAAAAATTGGTAGAACCTCAGACATAAAAATACTTTTTAAAAAAGATTTTATTTATTTGAGAGAGGGAGTGTGAGCAAGAGAGAGAGAGAGAGCACGCACGCACAAGCCAGGGGAGGGGAGAGAGGCAGAGGGAGAAGCAAACTCCCTGCTGAGCAGGGAGCCCAATGTGGGGCTCCATCCCAAGACCCTGAGATCATGACCAGAGCCGAAGGCATATGCTTAGCTTAACTGACTGAGCCACCCTTTAAATCATTTTTAAAAAATACTTTAAATTTTTTGTGTGTGATTTGGGAAGATTACGTATTGCCCTTGTATGTGGAAGACTACACAACTATGTAATGTAGGTTTAAGTAAATTGCTCATATTTCAACTCATTTCCCATTTTACTTCCATTTTCTTAATATCATTGTGTATAATGCCCTAGTTAGATGGATAGACCCATTTTTATTTTTAAGCTTTAATGAAACATATTCAAGCTGCTATGATAATAAAATACATTCAGCCTGAGAAATAATGCATGCAAAGTGATTAGATGATGCTTGACACAGACAAATGTTCAATGAATGATAATTTTATCTATAATGACTATTATTATTCTTATTAATCTTGTTGGAGTTGTTCACTTTCTGAAATGCTTCAGAGATCACTTCTTCTGGCTACCTTCTGAACTCTATATGGTTCAGCCTACCTCTGCCTGGTGATTGGTTAATATCTTTGGTAGCTTCTGAGTCATGTTCCATCAGGAAACCAAGGGTGTGATTTGCATCCCAGCATATCCTCCTTCCTCCTGCTCACTGTCACTTCTATTTTTACTTTAGAGCACAAGGTTCTTTAAGGCTTCTTATATTTGAAGTTTTCCCACATACACAGATTTACTACCTGTTTCCTTATAAGAAATGTGTACTTGGTAATAAATTTTTACTAGAAAACGGCAGCTATAGCTAGATTAATACCTAAGGCCAAAGGTTTTCATTTCTCCTAAATCCCCTACTCCCCCTACTCATTCCTGTCCCTGGACTATTACTAATTTTCTGCCCCATTTCTCCCAGGGTTCCTAGTCCAGTTAATTTTCTTAAACTAATCAAAAATGATTTGAGTACCTATAGCTAATCCATTAACAAGCATGTATTGAATTCTTACTTTATCCAGGGATGTTTGCTCAACACTAATTCAGGATATCTTATTCTGGCATCCGTGTTGCCTCAAGGGTTTTGGAATACTCAGAATTCTATACAAAAAGTTGTGTGTATGTTTGCATAAGCAGTTTTCTAGGAGATTGAGCTCATAGCTTCCATCAGATTGTCAAAGGATGAAGACTCTAAAGAGATTATGATTTACCCACTAGAGAGGCAAAAATAGATAAAACATATTTTTCTGTTTGAGGAGCTTGCAATATAAGTGAAATTGACATAGTAAATGGCAATATAAAAATAAGGGTGAGGTGGTATACAATACGATAGGTAAGGACAGGAAAATCACTTAGTGATAAATTGGAGGGAGGAACGGAGATATGATCTGGTTTAGAAATAAGTTATGTAGTAAAGTTTCATGGGACTTCCATCCTGTGGGGAAAAGAGCATGAGTAAGGCCTTACTGATTATAGTGTTTGGGAAGATAACGAAGAGACTATGTCTTGAATAATACTGAATTATTAAAAAAAAAAAGTTATTGAGGGGCACCTGGGTGGCTCAGTTGGTTAAGCAACAGACTCTTGGTTTTGTCTTAGGTCATAATCTCAGGGTCATGAGATGGAGCCCCGCCAGGCTCCACACTCAGCAGGGAGTCTTCTGTCCCTCTCCCTCTTCCTCTGCCTCTCTCCCCACATGTGCATGCATGCTCTCCTTCTCTCTCAAATAAATAAATCTTTTTTAAAAAGTTACTGAATACATGAGATATCCATGGCTTAAAATGTTGAATAGTAAAATGATGCATGGCAGATTATCTTTTAACTAATCTTCTTTAGATTTAAAAACATTTAGGTTCGAAAACCTTAAATAATCTTCAAGAATTTTTTTGTAAAATAACTCTTAATAACAACCGTCAGCATAATATATCATTAAGAAACACATTGTGCTCCATTTCACAAAAACACTAAGTACAGTTCTTCATTAGCACATTGTACTGACCTAGACTGAATGTGTATATTTCACTTTTCTTAAATATATTTTCTTCAGAGCTTTACAGTTTCTGTCAGTTGCAATCAATCTTTCGTTCTCCAATTTACTCTTTCCAAAATTGACCCCCTTTCCCGAGATATCTTTCTTGATCTTTTCCTTACATCATATTGTTCATCTTCACTCCCTACTCTACTTGAATTTCCAGGACCTCCAATGTCCTAGCCAGAGTTCAACTCTTTTCTTTCCATTGATGTAAATATTGCCCTACCTTCAAGGCTTAGCTGAAAAACCTCAGCTGGAGTGTTTCTAAATAAAAACCAGGAGAAAGTAATCATGCTACTAACATGACTACTGATAGATTTTGGAAATGTAGATAGTCCCTATTTTACACTGTCTTTTCCTTATAGACTTGGTCAAGAATAGGAAACTAGTAAATGGCTGCGCTGGGCATAAAACTCAACACTTTGGCTCCATACTCAGCTAAGATTGCATTTTATAAAAGAAATTTAAAGACTGAATAGTTTCTAATACCTGTTGATTAAAGGGAAATATATCTGAAACAAATTTGTCAAGATAGCAGAAATTCTAGATGTTACTGAATTTTAAAGTATCTATCATGAAATGACAGTTGGGTGGTATTTACTTATATATGGAAGAAGACATTTTAGCAGCTTTTTAAGGTGTAAAACTTAAAGGTGCTCAGAACATGTAGGACAAAAGGAAGCTTGGCCAGAAATGTCCCTAGAAACCTGTGACAACTTGAATTGTGCTCAAGAGGCAGGTCACAAATCACTGCTTTACTGATATCCGTTAAGCAGTCTTTCCTGTCTTTCGAAGCTAAGTAGTGGGTACCAAAATAAACAGACCTCAAAATGCAATACGTCTCATCTCTTGGGTGTCTTCCTAGATTCACAAAGCCAGGGCTGTTAAACTTAAGTGTTGAGAATTATTCAAATAAATTCTCTTATATATGACAAATATTCAAGAGATGATAAATCTAAGAAAATGATGAATAAATTAATAGCTATATCATAATTGTATATAATAGCAATTATCCATTCTGTTCCTCTCAATGTATGTTATTTATGTCTTAGTGCTTATAAATCTAGGGTCCAGGCTTGTCTGGTTTCTTTCCATACCTCCTATGGTCTACCTGAACTCAGGCTCGTGAATCCTCACCAAGCTTGAACTATGCTTTTAAATGCAACAGTACTTTGCATGGTTTGATAAAAACCAGATGGATTCCTTAACTTCTTAGAGTTGCTAAAATGGAAAACACCATCTTTTTGTGTTTTTAACATAAAAACAACCTACCTAGTGCCTATCATTAACTTTAGAAATAGTAATTTTATTCTTTGTCAAATTATATTTTGAATTCTACAAATAAAAGTCCTTAGAAATTAGCTTAGTCACACAACCAGCGGAGCAGTAACTGCTATTAAAAATGTAAAAAAAAAAGTTTTTAAACTGTTCAATATAAAAATAGGGAAGACAGTTTAACAATCCAAAAAAAAAAATCACCAGCATTGAACCCCAAATAACTGGTTTACATTCCCTTTCCCTACTTCCCTGCATACACACTTTAATTATGATGAGGGGGAAGAGTTATTTTTGAGAATTCCACAATATTTTTGAGATAACTAAATATGAATTCTAGTTTAAGAAGAATTGCTTTGATAGAGAAAATAGAGACAAACATAAGTCAAATTCTAAAATTAAAAACTAGCATGTATAAGTATTATTATGATCTCATTATGATTTGTGCTTACTAGTAACTAAATTGCCCAACTATGTTGATCTGCTGATGGCCTTTGCCAGCACTTGTTTACCAAGATGTAGAAGGACTGTGCAGACAAATGGATGACTGCCATTATTGCAACCAATATAAAGACCTTGAGCATGAGCATACACGCAAGAACAATTCCAGATTTACTGGCAGTTGCAACATCAAAAGCAAGAGTAATTAATAGTGAATGAAAATGACCTTTTCGGGCGCCTGGGTGGCTCAGTTGGTTAGGCGACTGCCTTCGGCTCAGGTCATGATCCTGGAGTCCCGGGGATCGAGTCCTGCATCGGGCTACCTGCTCAGCAGGGAGTCTGCTTCTCCCTCTCCCGCTCCCCCCTCTTGTGCTCTTTCTCTCTCTCACTCTCTCTCTCAAATAAATAAATAAAATCCTTAAAAAAAAAAAAAAGAAAATGACCTTTTCAAATCTAATAATTCTTGTCTTATTTGGGGGAGAGGGCTTTCTATTGGCTGATTTATCAGAATATATAAACACTGACAGTAAAGTTATTGAGCATCTACACCAAAATTATTTCTGAATATAATAATGTACATATTTATAAATTAAACTTTTTTTAAAGTATGCGAGATTTTATTTCAATACTAAGCATAATTTCCAAAACCAGCTTATCTAGGCATATTTCTTTTCATCTGTGTTAAAGAGAAGGCAAATATAAAAACCAACATCACTGAATACTCAAAAAACAAAAAGCCTGAAAACTTAGACACTCATGAAATATAGGCTGTAAGAGGATTTTATAGAAAAGTTGAGTCAAAGATACTAAGCTTTCTATCTGAATAAAATTTAATATACTATTATTTCTGCCAAAATGAGGCCAGTAGGTGATGTGTTAGTAAAAACAAACCTCTTTTAACTGAAACTAAAACCTAAACCTAACAGTAGGTTACAGACTGGAGTTATGTCCCATTATATAGAGAACTGAAATAAATGAACAAACAAAAACCACGGTACGTTAAGTTAATAAATTAGAAATGAGTTTAATGCATACTGTTTAGATATATGTTCCTGTCATAATCAATAATATAAAACCTAAAAAAGTACCATCTGTGTTTTTCCTTGAGACCTCAATTTTCAGGGCCCCTCATGCACACAGATCCTTCCGAGGTCATGGGGGAGGGAGGCTAGGAGTAGATATATTTTTTGGTAAAGTTTGGAAAAATAAGACATTTTAATCATAATTAGTGGTATAACTGTGTTCTTTCCACCTAACTTTGTGTCCATATTGCTTTTACTGTCTTCTGATGGTCCCTCAGAATTATACAAGTGTCAGGACATTCAACACCAGGAACTGCTCCTCTATGCTTTCCCTCTGCCTAGATCTCACTTCTCTCTTACAAATACCTCTTGGATGCTGGGTTCTGATTTGTGAATATCACTTTGATCATCTCTCTGTTTAGTGTCAATCTTACTCAGTCTTAATTTATGCTATATGGTATTTCTTGCTTTTTGCCACCAGCATAATCTAGTGACAAAGACTCCCCGTCAACCTCATGATGTCATAGTTGTGTGACCATGCAAGTCACTTACTCTCTTACTCATTTCGTGAGGATCAAAATAACAGTACTTGTTTCATGGACTTGCGGTCAGGAACAAATGAGACAGTGCTTATTGTAAAGCTTGGACAATAGTAAAAACCCAGGAATTAGTTCTTAACATTACGACTATTTAATCCAGAAGTTATGATACTCCCTCCTTTGAGATTTCCATAGCATCCCATAAAATACCTTAAAAATAATTATGTATTAAAATAAATTATTAATGAGAGAATTGATATTTCAAGACACAGAATCAATTTGAAATACAAAATGAGAAGAAACAAAGTATTATCCTCATAAAACTAATTTATGATATTTAGAATTAGAGGATTAAGTAATCAACATAGTAAATAAGGCAATCAAAAATTCTTTGGTATAATACTTATCCTGTTAAATGCTTAATGTAAAATAATATTTGTTTTAGCGATTACTGAAGAGTTGGCGTTTCTGCGTTTCCCACATCCTTAACAAACTCTAAAAAAAACACATTTGGTGGCTTGAACTATGGTATTTTCATTTGAAAAATAAAACATGTTATCATAGAAACATTTTCATTTCTCTGATTGACATTTAAAAATATTTTTAAAGTTATTTTATAAAAACTTGTTTCTGAAGTTATTCTATAAAAAAACATGCTTTTTGTTAAATCCAATATATTTTAATAGGACCATATATTTTAAGCCAGAGGACACAATAATGAAAGATTGTGATATGTGCAGAGTATCTTAATAATACGAGCTAATTCTAGTCTCTCCAGAACAATAAAAAGTGCAAGAGTAACAGTGTGTCAAATGCTCTAAGTTTATTCCATATTTGAACTTATGGACTAAATCGCAGTTTATAGTTTGACTAGTTGGGATTCCAACCTAGAGAAATCAGGCTTCCCACTATACTGAGGACCTACGAAAAATGCAGTCAGTGGTGTAGGAGAAATGAACAAAAGAAACCTAAGGACAGGAGAGAAGCTCAGCTATTTAGCTGCCATCCAATGGACAGTTACTTTATCCTTGAGCCTTTTCCTGAATTGTAAAATGGGAATGATTATGCCAACTTTAAAGATAGGTGGTTCTTAAAGCAGCTAAATCAGTTTCTGTATATAGTCTGTGACTTTGCTATATGACTAAATGAATGAAAGAATATGTTTCTAATATCCAACTCTGCATATCACAAAATCTCTTTAATATTCTCCTGTTCTTAATCGTTCAGGATAAAGTTAGAACTTCATGTATTCTTTTCTCCTGAAGTTGCTACTTGCCCCATCTGAATAAAGAACTGGCTATTTCTATAGTTGTGCTAAATAGTAAATGAGTAGTGTCTTCACACGAATTATAAGAAAAATACATTGGAAAATGTACTTGAAAAGAGATAAGAAAATATATGATAAAGAAATAACTAGGAAAATTCCTAAGGTAAATTATGAAGGAGAAAATTTTAGCTATCATTTTCTGTTGAACAAACAGGAAAATGCAGTCAATGGAATAAATTTCTCTTGGAAAAGAGAAATTTATCTGAGACCACCGAAAATTTTATTTGAAACTTGTTCTGAATATAAAGAGAACATTTTCTGAAACATACACAAGGTGAGCTTAATTTAGAATGAACAGTGGCATGCCTCAGTGGCTCAGTCAGTTAGGCCAACTCCTGATTTCAGCTCAGATTGTGATCTCTGCGCTCAGTGGGGAGTCTGCTTCAGGATTCCGTCTCCCTCTGCCCTACCTCTTGCTTGCTCTCTCTTTCCCCTTCTCTCTCAAATAAATAAATCTTTAAAAAAATTAAAAAATAAATAAAATGGACAGCAACAACCCTCCCCAAGGCAGAAATGTTCCCAAACTACATATCCCCATGTAAATGGAGACTTTGCAGTATTTAGGATACATTGATATTTCTATTAATGGTTTATAATGTAGATACCAAAGCCATTTAATTAGTTTTGTTTAAAACAATATAAAATACTAAGATACTAAACATGTGAAAGAAGATATCTTTGAATTAACTTCATTTCTTCTTGATAAATTCAAAAAGAAAGTAGTAATTTTATGTCTTTTACAAAGGATAATAGGAATTTTAAACCTCAACATATAAAAAAACGTTTTTTTAGAAAAATGAGATGAATTTCAATTAATGGAAACCTGTAATTAAAGAATTTACCTAACTTAAATCTCAGAATCTCACAATAATGTACCTAAGTCCTTTGACTTATATGTAATACCTAAGTAGATTTATAGACAGTGTTGGTAGTCAAAGACAGCATTTTTAAAATTTTATTTTAAATTTTTCCTATTTTTTTACATACCGACAGAAGTAGTAGACCGTGCATTTAAATACGTAACACATTTGATTAAACTAAAATGTGCTATGGAGTAGCTTTTGTACTTTCTTTGAAATATCATTTGAAAAAATATTAAGTCTAATTTATTTTTATCAAATGCCAAGTATCAGGCTATTTTAATGTCTTCTGAGCTTAAGAGAAAAGCTTCTTTCCTTTCTCATAGTTCAATGGTATCAACATAGAAATATGACTTAATAAACTCTCCTTAGAGCACTTTGGGTAGGATTAAATGTTTGGTGACCAGGAGTTGAAGTGTTTTTTTTTTTTTTTATTAGACCAGGTCTTGGACACTGTGCAAAACTTGGAGGTGAATCTTCATCATTGCATAGAACCCTGTAAGCTTGAAAAGTGATAGTCCAAGACCATTGTGTAGAGCCATATGCCTCAGGTTGTCCTGATCTTTTTTTTTTTTTCTTTTTTATTAAGTTTTTATTTTAATTCCAGTATAGTTAACATATAGTGTTTTATTAGTTTCAGGTGTACAATATAGTGATTCATCACTTACATACAACACCCAGTGCTCATCACAA
>NC_138373.1:124165799-124183697 GCF_054177405.1 Leptonychotes weddellii
ACCTTCTTCTTCTTCTTTTTTTTCTTAACATATATTGCATTATTTGTTTCAGAGGTACAGATCTGAGATTCAACAGTCTTGCACAATTCACAGAGCTTAACAGAGCACATACCCTCCCCAGTGTCTATCACCCAGTCACCCCATCCCTCCCAGCCATTGCCTTATTTCTTGTTCTTGCTTTATTCTAAACAAGCTAGTGAAAGAGTCCTACAGTCCCTCCCCATTGGGACTGGCCAGTTTGTTAATTTCTAAACATGATCAATACTTGCTTCCTATACTGCCTAATTGTATCAATAGATTTTATTTAAATTCAACTAGCCAATGTATAGTACATCCTTAGTTTCAGATGTAGAGTTCAATAATTCATCAGTTGCATGTAACACCTAGTGTTAATCACATCACGTGCCTTCCTTAATGCCCATCACCCAGTTACCTCAACCCCTTGCTCACCTCCCCTCCAGTAACCCTCAGTTTGTTTCCTATAGTTAAGGGTCTCTCATAGTTTGTCTCCCTCTCTGATTTCTTCCTATTCAGTTTTCCCTCCCTTCCCTCATGATCCAGTGCACTGATTCTTATATTCCACGTATGAGTGAAACCATATAATTGTCTTTCTCTGACATATTTTGCTCAGCATAATACCCTCCAGTTCCATCCATATCAATGTAAATGGTAAGATCTTATCCTTTCTGATGGCTGAGTAATATTCCATTGTGTATGGGTGTGTATCACATCTTTATCAATTTGTCGAGGGACATCTGGGCTCTTTCCATAGTTTGGCTATTGTGGACATTGCTGCTATAAATATTGGGGTGCAGGTGCCCCTTCAGATCACTACATTTGCATTTTTGTGGTATATCCCTAGCAGTGCCATTGCTGGGTCATAGGGTAGCTCTATTTTTAACTTCTTGAGGAACCTCCATACTGTTTTCCAGAGTGGCTGCACCAGCTTGCATTCCCACCAGCAGTGTAAGAGGGTTCCACTTTCTCCACGTCCTCACCAACATTTGTTGTTTCCTGACTTGTTAATTTTATTAATAGATTTATAAAGTCTTCTACAAGGCTCAAAGTACAACATAATTGATGACATCTGTGTCCAAATTCCCATTTCCATGACTTCCTGGGTGAGTTTCAATGATATGTCTTTAAGTTTTCTCTGTAACATTTAAGAAATAGAATTTAGAATTAAGGTACATAAGAAAGGTAATATCAGGATGATATATTTGGTATGAGGCAATTGTGATGTCTCAGGCAGTGAAGATGGACTTATTATTACCTTTACTCCATTTCCTTCTTCCCTTTAAAAAATGCATACCTAATGATTATTCTATACTATATAAGGCACTGTTGATAAATAGGAAAGGTAAATGGAGATAATTATAAATACACTACAAATGCAGAAGAAAGTTTATGTCAGAATAAACAAATATAAGATTGAAGAGAATGGGATTAAGAGAATGAGTGTAAGATTCTTTTGAATGCAAGACAGATGCAGTGATAAATAGAGAACTAGTAAGAAAACAAAATGTAGGGCGCCTGGGTGGCTCCGTCAGTTAAGTGTTGGACTCTTGGTTTTGGCGGCTCAGGTCATGATCTCAGGGTTTGAGATGGAGCCTGGCATTGGGCTCCCTGCTCAATGGGGAGTCTGCTTCTCCCTCTCCCTTTGCCCCTCTCCCTGCTCATGCTGTCTCTCAAATAAATGAATAAACCTTTTAAAAAATCAAAATTTAACAGAGATTATCTTAGAAACTCTGCACTGGTCTAAAAATAAAGAAATACTGGTTATTGTAATAATCCAGATAACAGTTTTGGAGCGCAAATATAAATAAGAGGCATGTAATTGAAGTATTCTCAAGACTTAGTAAATACTGGGAACATGTCAAAGGGAAAGGCAGTCAGTTTGGAGTCAGAAGGAGCTTTACATGAAAGATATTTTAAAAGGGAGAGATTTTTAATAAGTTAAAATATAATTATGGGCTTCTTAGCCATCATGTGTTAGTAGGACATCCAAGCAGAAAAAAATACAAACCCACTGAGAGCTATTGTGCAGCTATCTAAACATTTCCTCAAATACTCTCTGGGAAGGCCCACTCAGTAACCAGCATTTTCTAACATATCCCCTAGATTGATAAAGACAAGTTAGAAAGTCCATTGACTGAAAATATGTCACAAATTTATTTAGTTATATTTACTTACATCAGATTGGAAAGTTAAATTTTACTTTTAGTTGTAAGTAAAATCACTGTACTTTTATTAGTTTATAGTATGTGTTGTGAGTCTGTTCTTAGACAACCTAAAACGTTTCAACTTTGTCATAAGCAAATGTACACAGTATTCTTGATTTCTCATATAAAGTTCTTCTAGAGAAGGTTTAATTTTAAGGAACTAAATTCTAAATTTTATGTCTTTATCCTTCAAACATGTTTGCTTTACTATATTGCCTTGGGTTTTTTTTTTTTTTTTGAAAAATAATTTTAAGCATATTTATGTAGAATTAATCTACATGTGCTATAAGACCTAACAATGACCAAGAATTGTAACGTAATTTTAAACTAAGCCAAATATACTCAGTGTTATTTTTTTCATATTAGTTGAATAAACATTTGAGTAGAAACTTCAAGTTTGAATAATATTTGTCCAAAAGAGTTAGATTTCTATTTAATGTAATATTAGATACTTTGTTGATATTTAAGGAATTTTACATATTTTTTCTCTAAATCTCTTAATGATTTAAAATTCATATATGCTTAAAAAATGCTTTATTCTCTTTTTCCAGGTTGTTTATTTGAAAAATTTCCTCAGATGATGGCAGTTATGATTTTTATGAAATGCAGAATTCTCTCTTCATTCCTTGCTCTGAACAAGTCTTTAAGTAATTTTTTCCAATATGTGAGTTGTTAGGTTTATTATTTTTGGCTTTTGTCTGTTATTTTGCTTTGCTTGATTAATAATCAAATATTTGGCAATATTTCCTTGACCTAGTCAAATATGTGATTTACTTTACTCAATGATGTATACAGATAATGATTAAACTCACAGTAATTGAAGTCTAATTATTAACCAGTGATCTAGATAATGAACAAATGAGCCATATGTATCACTGTTCACATACTTGAGGAGATTGAAAGGGTGTAGTGATATCTTCCTATCCAAAATATTGATTGTGTCCCTAGGAGTCTCCTTAAAACTTAAATATCTTTGGGAAGATTAGGTATGTTGGGAAGGGAACTGAATTGGATATACCTTGGGAAAATCAGTTAGTCTTTTTTTTTTATGTTAATCACCATACATTACATCATTAGTTTTTGATCAGTCTTATTTTAGTTTTTTCATTTACAAAGTACAGATAATTTTTGTCACAAAGATTGTTCTCTTAAAATAACATCTGTGACTTTTTCAAACTAGAGCAATGATATTAATCTTCAGTTATTCTTTTGATCACCTATCAAATGCATCCCTTAACAAAATTCTGAGGACATAAAGAAGCTTTCAAAGAGGCTTTGGGAAAATGATTGTGGGACTACGACCTTGGAGAAATGGAAACTGTAGTAATAGTACCCAGGAAACTATATCCGTGGGTGGGAAGAAGAGGGAGTTTGAGCTGATATTGAATAGTCAGGTGCATAACTGGGGACCAGAAATACAGTGAAAAGGAATTTTTATTTCCTGGTTTTGTTTCTGGAATATATTCTATTAATAGCCTATGACCTTCCACACCAGATGTTTTCATATGCTTTAGCCACCGAGCAGTTTAATGAGTTAGGCCTACTTTAACAGCAACAAATTATAGAGTAATTTGTTTTCTTTTATTGATATACATGTTATATATATGTTTCCACTGTAACGTCCTCATTTGCATAAGTTTAAATAGGCATATGAATTATAGCTCTGAGGCTGATGTACAACAGTTTATTGGTCCCTACACCTGATGCTGGCTTAACAACACATACAGCTCGAATGCTCTATTAGAAACATTTCTTATTTTTCTCCTTATAAAACCTCTGAATTTAACTCTTAAGTCAAGAATGCCATTTTGTTTTCTATCTCTTCATGCATTAATTAATACAAATCATTATCTACTTTTGTGAAATATGTATGCAGTATACAGCTTGGTAATCCATTGTCCCTAATCCTCGATTATATGCAATCTAATGCAAAAAATAAAACATGGACAGATATTTATAATACAAACGTCAAAGTTATAAGCACCACATGGATAATCCAGAATGTTATGGGGGTTCCAGATAGGAAGTGATGATTTTTATCATAGGTAGTGAAAGTGGGCATCTTGGAGAAGGCGCCTTTAGATCTGTACCTTGAAAGATGACTGGTAATCTCCTGAAAAAGACAGACTGAAGATCATTTATGAGCTATTGAAAGTTTTAGAATAGAAAGGTAATATCGGAGAGATGCTTTAGGAAGATGGAAGTAGTGGCTTGAGCCAGATGGATTAGAAAGGAGGGGATGATTCTATAAGTACAAATGCAATTAGGGCAACATTTTAGTAAGTCAGTAGGGGGCACCTGGGTGGTGCAGTTGGTTAAGTGTCCACTCTTGGTTTCTGCTCTGGTCATGATCTCAGGGTCCTAGGATCAAGCCCTATGTCAGGCTCCGCACTCAGTGTGGAGTCTGCTTAAGATTCTCTCATTCCCTCTGCCCCTCTCGCTCATGCTGTCTCTCTCTCCCTTTCTCTCTCTCTCAAATAAATAAAAATTCTAAAAAAAATAAAAAATAGGTCAGTAATTCCCCAGTACTGACCCCCTGCCATAGAAGCACCCGCAAAGATTGTTTTTCCTGTTTTACTGAGATGGAATTGACATATAACATCATATTAGTTTAAGGTATACAACATAATGATTTGATATAGGTATCTATTGTGAAATGATTACCACAATAAATTTAGTTAATATCCATCACCTCACAGTTACCGTTTTTTTCTTGTGATGAGAACTTTTAAGATCTCTTAGCAACTTTCAAATACATAATACACCATCGTTAACCACAGTCATAGTGAAATACATTGCAACCTTAGAACTTATAACTAGAAGTTTGTACCTTTTGACCACATTTAACCAATCCTTCCCAACCTCCACTTCTGGCACCCACCAATTTGGTCTCTGTTGTCTATGAATTTGGGTTTTTTAGATTCTGCATATAAGTGAGATCACACAGTATTTGTCTTTCTCGGTCTTATTTTATTTAACATAATGCCCTCAAGGTCCACCCATGTTATCAAAAATGGCAAGTTTCCTTTTTTTTTTTTTTTTGGCTGAATAATAGTCCATTATATATATTGTTTAACCATCAATGGACCTTTAGGTCATCTCCATGTCTTGGCTATTGTAAATAATCCTTCAATGGATATTTGAGGGCAGATATCTCTTAGAGATAGTGATTTTCTTTCTTTTGGATGTATGCCCAGAAGTAGAAGTACTGGATCATGTGATATTTTTAATTTTTTGAGGAAACTCCATACTGTTTTCCACAATGGCTGCATCAATTTACATTCCCACCAACAGTGCATGAAGGTTTCCTTTTCTCCATATCCTTGCCAACATTTGTTATTTCTTGTCTTTTTTATGATAGCCATTCTAACAGGGTGAGCTGATACCTCGTTGTGGTTTTGAATTGCATTTTCCTGGTGATTAGTGACATTGAGCATCTTTTCATGTACCTGTTTACCATTTATATGTCTTCTTTGGAAAAATGTTCAGTTTTTCTGCCCATTTTTTAATCAGATATTTTTTCTGTTCAGTTGTATGAGATCTTTACATATTTTGGATATTAATACCTTACCAGATACATTTTTTAAACAGAAAATTTCCAGGTCTCTCATGAGGCTTTGATTCAATGGGTGTTAGGTAGGGCTGCAGAACCAATGCTAAAAACTTGCCAAGTGATTTGGATGCATAGGCAAGTTTAGGAACCATGGCTTACAATGATAAAGCTTCCAATCCTACTGGTAGAGACTGGAATTAGGATAAGATAATGAGAGCAAAAAAGAAAGAAATGTAAGAATAACATAGAAGTTACTTTACTACTATTAATTGCCAACATTCAAAATGACAATTTTCTACTATTATTTGTATTTTACAAAATGTACTCGCAAAAAGTTTTTTCTTGTTTTATTACATTTATAGGGCATTTAATGTCTATTTCTGACATTTTTTTCTCTTGACATCACAAATTTTGTCAAAATGTTTCAAAAGTGTTTCTTCCTTCTACTTATGCTGACTATAATTCTGAAGTTACTTAAAATTTTTAAATCATTTTAATTACATTGAATTTTAAAATTACTTGTTATATGTATTTTTAGGAAGGAAAATATCAGCTGATTAAGAAAAAAAATATACTTCAAACAGTTTTTAGGGCTTTGTTACCTGCTTTACATCCTCAATTCTCTCTCTCCATTAAGATTCCCAAATGCATAAGAAGCTGTGATTTATTTTTAAATGTACATTTAACATATTGGTATTTAATTATGCTATGTTTATAGGGATGTTTTATTCTAATTTTAATCAGATGTTTCTAGGTATAAATGAAATATAGTCTTATTTTAATTAAATGGTAGACTATGCTAAAATAAAATAGAAAAAGCTAAAAGAAAAGAACCCTAATGCAAGATTCAGTTTTCAGTTGTTGATTTTGTAAATGTAAAGCAGCTCAGCTTTCTAGCTGAGCCAGCCAGACAAGTTTAGAAATTATGTATGGTACCCATCTGTTAAGCCAGGATTTTCTTTTATTTAATTTCATTGAAATGTCTGAATATATTACCTAGCTAAATGTATGGTTTTCTGTTGAATATTAGAATTGTGGCAAAACCAACATTCTTATTAGAAGTAAATGATAATACAGGTGATTACAGACAAGGTCATTCAGAACTTATTTTTTAGTAAGGAAGACTCAGATTTTTTTTATTGAAACTAACATTCACTTGATGACATTTCTCCTTTTAATTCCAAAGTTCAGTATAGCTAAATCCATTTATTTCCCTTCTTTTTGTTTACTGGATACTAAATATATTTAGTTTATTGCTTACTTGTTGATCTGTTCTCTTGAATTATACAGTTTTCTTTCCCTATTGATGTACATAGAAAATGAGTATTTTTTATTTATAAATACCTTGTTTAGTTGCACCTACTGAGACTATGAAGACCCCTTTTTAATTACATCTTGAAATTTATTACCTGTCCAGTCTCTGGGCCTAAGATTTATGAAAGCATAGTATTTAATGCTGCTTTGCTAGCTCATTTCTTTTCAAGAAATATACACTTGAAAACTTTTCTGTTCAGTCTCAGTATAAATTCTCAAGCAGTTACAACTGACCCTGTGTTTTATCAGAAAGTTCTTTCCTATACTGAGTTTAAATGTTTTGTTTTTTTTCTATTTCCACCTGTAGCTCAATCCCTGTGGCTATGCAGAACAAATCTTATTCCATACAACAGCCTTGCAAGTATTTGAGAATGGTTATACTCATACTCCTACATTATTGCCCTAGGCAGTTTTTCATGAGTCATGGCTTTGGTTTCTTTACCATCCTGCCTTCAAATGTATCCCAACTGGTCGATGTAGCCAGAGTTTACTGCAGGACACTGGCATTAGTCTGAACATAACAAAATAAAGTAGGACCCACACTAACCTTGTTCTTGAGAATATATTTCCATTAAGAGCCCTCACCACCTAGCCACACATAAGCATACTCGCCTGATCAGATTAGCTTTTAAATTGTTTCATAGTGTTGTCTCATATTTAATTTAAAGTCAAATAGAATTTTGGGCATGAGGTAGAACTCAAAAATCAGTTATTGGATAAAAAAAGGACACAAAAAATATTTAGTTAAACCTTAAAAACTCATGTATTTATTGAACAAATCTTTTAGAAATTTTTAAAGCCACACATTGTCAAGACTTTTAAGTCTTTCATTAAATTAAGTACTGTTATATCAAATCCTATATAAAATAATTTAGCTCAAATGTTCAGGTAAGTAACATAGATTTTTTTTTTCTTAAATAAGACTGTACCATTCATGCTCTGAGTGGGCTTGATTCCTCAAGGGAAGAGACCAGGAAAGCATTGATGTGAGAAGAGACATTTCCTTGTTGGTCTCTCCATTTCAGGAAGGTTGCCTGCCAAGGCCTCATCCCTATCTGTACAACTGCCAGCATCAGTCCATGCAGCATGCATGTGTAATTTGCTTTTCTGGGGAACTACATCAGGGCAGGGTTCACTGAGAGCTTCAGACTCAGATGAGAGGGCTGCTCTGAGGACATAGAAGCTGCTTATATTTCGGTCTTTTTTCAATCTAGGGAGATACAGCTCTTGGTAAGTATAGAAAAAGCAGTCCTGGCTAGAATGACAATGTTCTCCTGAACACTGCAAATGATCCTCCTGGTAGATGCATTCTTCATGTAGCATTGTTCATCAGAGTACCACCTAGATACATACAAACAGAGCAATATGGAGAGAGACCAGTTGGGATCCAATTTTATATAAAGGATAGTCTTCATAGAATTATTTATAATTGGAAGAAAAAAGATACCACCTAAGTGGCCAACAATTACAGTATTATAGTACCTCCATACAAGGAAATGCTATACATCCATGGATGGTGATACTAAAGAAAAACCCTCAATATTTCCATAAAATATTGATGAGATATTAAAACAAAAATTTCAAGGTAGTATGAATATAGTATTTCATTGTTAAAACACATAAGTGATGTATTTGGAGAGAGATAATAATTGAGAATGAGATGCAGAGACAGAAGGAGAAATAAAAGATTATAAACCATAATTTTAAAGGATTTGTCACTGGTGACTTGTTATTTTAATTTCCGTATTTATGCTTGCCTGTGTTATGCAAACATTATATAGGCAATAAAGTTACAACTTTTATAATAAAGGTATATTATTAAAAAGTTAAACAATCATGACAGGTATAAAAGTAAATTTTCTAAGTTATAAACAACAGAAATCAGCTCTAGCAAACTTGAGCAAAAAGGGATGTGATCAATCAGCAGGGTGGCTGGATCCATGATTGAGAAAGATGTCAAGGGAAGCAGATACAAAGGGAAGCCAGGATAGCTAAACAGAGCCAAATCAGGCAAAATAAGGGAATAGTCTGCTTAAAACTCTTGCACTGATATTGTTTACCAATGGACAGTCACTTGACACCCTGCTCCCATCCCTGGAATAATTACTAACTCTCCTTACATCTTTTACCTCACTTTATTAAGACACAAATGTCCAAGGTAGGATGGTGTATGTTATTGGTTCACAACACAAAGCATATATCTGTACCCAAACTTCCAGGGCCCTGCATGACTAATTCTCTGCTTCTCTTGGCTTCAGGTGGAGACACCTCTTCCATTTTGAAAGTAGGGGAGGCGGGTGGGGGGATGGGTTAGCCTGGTGATGGGTATTAAAGAGGGCACGTACTGCATGGAGCACTGGGTGTTATACACAAACAATGAATTGTGGAACATTACATCAAAAACTAATGATGTAATGTATGGTGATTAACATAATAAAATTTTAAAAATGTAAAAAAAAAATTATTACCTCCCTTCAAAAAAGGGTATTGAAGGCTAAGTAGTGACAAATGTTCTGTACATCATGTTTTGGAATAGGATAGTAAAATACTGTTTAATACTTCTCTAGAGATTCTTAAAATCCTTAAATAAGATCCTTAAAATAGAATTTTATCTGTACAAGAAATTCTAATAGTGTTTGCCACAATTCCTATGACTCCGGAACATTTCAATAATGTGTATTTATGTGGTTCAGGCATAACAGAAATGCATTCTCCTGAAGATCAATACATAAACTGATTCATGCCTCCATTGTCAGTCTTAGACACCATATATCAGTGTCAATATATTGTAGAGTATCAATTTTTTTTAAATTGAAGCATAATTAGCATACAGTGTTCTGTTTCAAGTATACAATATAATGATTCAACAATTCTATACATTACTCAGTTCTTATCAAGATAAGTGTACTCTTAATCCCCTTTATCTATTTCAGCCATATCTCATCCACCTTTCCCCTGGCAACCATCTGTTTGTTCTCTGTATTTAAGAGTCTGTTTTTCTGTATGTATGTTTTTTTTTCCTCCTTTTTGTTTGTTCATTGTTTTATTTCTTAAATTCCACAGATGAGTGAAATCATATGGTATTTGACTTTCTTAGTCTGACTTATTTTACTTAGCATTATACTGTCTAGGTCCATCCATGCTGTTGCAAATGGCAAGATCTCATTCTTTTTTATGGCTGAGTAATATTCCATTGTGTGTATATGTGTTTGTGTGTGAGTGTGTGTGTATATAATTTTTGTATGTCTTTGTACTGGATGAAACAGCAAATTTAGGTCCAAGAGGAGATAATAGATAATATTTTCAAGTCAAAATATCCTTTACCATCACTACAGAAATTTCAGTATATTTTATCTTGTATCAAAAAGTTATACCTAAATATTTATTTCTTTATAAACGCTTCCTTAGGGTTACACAACAAACCCAGAGAGGTGCAAAATTACTTGACTTTTCTCCATGCAATTCCAAATCAAATAAGATTATCTGAACTATGAGCTTCTGTGATCAATTTGGAGATCTTGAACTGAATTGTCCCTTATGCTGAACATAGGAGATAGTTCTCCATATTTAACACCATTGTCCCAGTGTGTACCAGCATTTCCATACATTGTATGTACTCAACAAATTTATAGTAAATGCATAAATAATGGAATTATATAGCATAAGGAACTTGGAATTGCAAGACCTATCTTCAACTCTAGGCTTTGCCACTTGCTGATTACTTAGTTTTGGGCAAGTAATTTAACATCTTAGAATGCAGGCATATTTATTTATAAAATTTAAAAAATAATTTTCTTGGGCCATATTGAGAGAGATACGTAAACAACCTTCAAAAATTATAAATAATAACCATTATAAAGCCATTTCTAAGACAGAACGACAATGGTCTTAATATCATGGACTCACAGTGTCTCTGTATTGAAAGAGACCTTAAAAGTCATTAAGTTCAGCCATACCTCTGGTGCTTGATTATCTTTTAAGTAAAGATGTGATGGATATAAAATGCATATTTTATTTTACACAGAAGAGATCATTAACCTTGTCCCCAATATGTCTTAGAACATTTCCTTTGAGTTACAAAGGAGTGTTATTTTCTATTCTTTACTCCACTCTTTAATCCTCACACAACTCCATTAGATAGGTGCTATTCAAATCTCTGTTTCATAGACGAGGAAATCTAAAAAATAATTGTGATGTCACTTGCCAAGTTTCCACAGCTAGTAAGTTGTAGAGCTTGGACTTGATCCCAGATAGCCAGGATGCAGACAGTGTCCAGAATTTTAAATGACCATAACCAGCACAGCATACTGTCCCCAGGTAAAGTGCAATGTAGGAATCTCCTCTGCTCCCTGCATATAATTGTGGATGGATGTAAGAGGCATCCTTTTAAATGTCATAATAGTCTAGAGCCTAGACCAGCACAGTCCAATATTACTTTCTGAGATAAGGGAAATGTTCTATATCTGTACTGTCCAATATAGTAGCTAGTAGCCACTTTTGACTTTTGAGCACTTGTTATGTGCTAGTCTGATTGAAGAACCAACTTTTTAATTTTAATAATTTAAATTAAATAGCTACATGTGGCTAACAGCTACATAGTGAGCACTTATTGAACAATGTAGTTTTAGTCTTCGGTCAATTCTCTCATATTTTTTCTCCTTTGGCATATATCAAAACTGCATTTATATGTGCGACGCTTTCCCTAGTTGGAGCCAGGGAAGACAAAGTAGTGGCAAGAATTTAGAACAGTACTCGGGGCACCTGGGTGGCTCAGTTGGTTAAGCGACTGCCTTTGGCTCAGGTCATGATCCTGGAGTCCCTGGATCGAGTCCTGCATCGGCCTCCCTGCTCGGCGAGGAGCCTGCTTCTCCCTCTGACCCTCCCCCCTCTCATGTACTCTCTCTCTCTCTCATTCTCGCTCTCTCAAATAAATAAATAAATCTTTAAAAAAAAAAAGTAGAATGTGGTTATTGCATATGGGATAAGCATAATGTTGTTGCAGGAGTAACGTACAAAACATATCAGAGTCACACCTCATTTCAGTGGTGCCTTAAATAGCTGTAATTCTGTATGAAGGTTATAATTGTTAGTTGGAGTGAAACAAATAAAGAGTCCTGAGGCATGTCTGAAGAAATGAGCAGATTACATGCTTAACTAATTATGAGCGATAAGGCTTCTAGATTAGGTCATGCTCCACAAAAGGAAGGGAGGAAGAAGCATTGCGCCATTAGAATCACTTTTATTTTAATGCATTTCTCTTATGAAAAAGCTTTGTTTCTGGAAGCATTGCTGCGTTTTCCTCCTGAATTCTGTGCATACTTTAAACTAGTCATTCTATTATGTATACTTTGCTAATAGTATTTGACAAATATTTCAGAGAACCGATTCCTTCTCATGGTTAAACATTTGCAGTAAAGGGGCGCCTGGGTGGCTCAGTCTTTATGTGTCTGCCTTCGGCTCAGGTCATGGTCCCACGGTCCTGGAATCGAGCCCCATATCGGGCTCTCTGCTCCGCGGGAAGCCTGCTTCTCCCTCTCCCACTCCCCCTGCTTGTGTTCCCTCTCTCCCTGTCAAAAAATAAATAAAAATCTTTAAAAAAAAAAACCCAAAAAACCTTTGCAGTAAAAATTCTGGATCAAATTTGAGGTATTTCTTCCATTGGGAGAAATATATATATTTCTTTTTATGATCACATAAAAGTTACTACAGTTCATAAAAAAATTCAAAACATATTTAATTTTACTGTGATTTTATAACTAAGCAGTAGAAGAAACAAGGAAAAGTGTATTTATAGAGAACTCATGAATGACAAAAATTACTATGAATCTTAAACCTTTATGGGAAGTAAATACAGATAATATATTAAGACCAAAAATGTAATAACCATGTAGGTATCAGCAACATGACAATCTCCCTATGATTGTTATTTTTAAATATACTTTCTACATTATTGATAGTATATCAAAATATATTTTCTTGTCCATATCTTAATAGCAGTGGAAACTTAGGGTTGTTAAATTACCAGTTGCACATACTTAAAATGTTAGTTCTAATACATTTTTAGTAAATGTCATATCTCAAATTGGAAGGGAAAATTTAACATACTATCTTGTAGCACAGATATATTAAAGTCTTTTTATATATGAATAAGCATTTTCTAACATATCTCCAGTTTCACTACAAATTTTTCAAAGCAATACACAGCTGTGTCCTGCTTATTTAGTACCCAGTTTCCACATTTGTGGATCTCATCTTCCAAATGAGGAACATACCACAGTCCCTTAGAACCCAACTCTTCTCCATGCAATGGCTGTGGTTTCCAAGGCCCCTCATTTCCCTGCATCACCGGCACTCCTGAAGATTTCTTTCTTTTCTGACCTCTCATGTATCCTTTATATGTCCACCTCTCTCGCCCCAGGAAGGAACTTCCAACCAACATCACCAGATTTCTTTGGCATCTAGCTGCATACTGCACCGCAGAATTTCCTTACAATGCTTTTGGAAACCCAATCTTTATGTAAGTTATTTCTATGAGAAATTGGGGTTCAATGTTCTAAGCAATTTAGCTATAAATTTTAAGACTACCATGGATCATAATTTTTAAATTTTTTATTTCCCATCATTGTGACATGTCCCATTTTTTAAATGTGACCAAGGAACCATGCCTAAATTTTCTTGGTCCTTTTGAAATACCTTGCCAAATATCTAGAGTAGCTTTCTAACTAGCTAATGTTTTTCCCCTTCCTTTTTGGTCTGAATTAAGTATTGAAGAGAAATTATCTTAATAAATTTCTTTTCCTTCTCCAGATGAAATTGTTGTCATGGCAAAGAAAAACATTTATGAGCTTTTCCACTTCCAATGCAATGAGGTTTTCAATAGATACCAGGCAACTCATCAGGCCCCTATTAGTACAAAAGCTTGCTTTTCTCTCGCCTGATTTTGTAATTATCATTAGGAATAAAGTACTCATAGCCTCCAGCCAGGTATCCAGGATGCTTCTGTCTGCATTTTTATTAATTTCTCCCAGTGCTCCTCTGTATGCTGCTTCTAAAAAATATATAGATTCCTTGATACCATATTTTTCATTATTTCTCTCCACTTTTGCCTACTGGGACTTGAAAGTGTACATTTGAACACAAAGTAAGTAATACTAAGTGACACAATTTTTTAAAAATCTACTATTATAAGATGGGTGAAAGTATAGCTTTGAAAGATGTAATTTATAAACAGCGATAAAGAGTTTTGGACATTTTCTCTTGGCTGATCTCATTAGTAACTACTGTAAGAGTCATTTGACACTCCATTTTAAAGTGTAAATATTTGACTCATGCTCAAATAGGAATAATTTATATAAGATGTATCATATGATGGCTTACCTTTGGGCATAATGCATTACCCCTGCATTTAATCATTTCTAAAAGATGGTACAATTAAAGAACATAGATGTTTTTATTTTTATTTCTATGCTTATTTTGCCCTTGGATCAATTAAATGATAATCCACCACTCAATGCCGCTTAAAAAAAATAAGGGTCAAAGAAAAATAATGACCTTAGAAAAGTTTGTGACTTCATTTTAAAAAAAAAGAGGAAAAAAGAAACATAAAAAAATTCAGAACTTGGGAAACAGAAATGATACAACAAATAGGGCATCTCAGGAAATCTGAGAATATCCTAAACCTGGTCATGGTTGTTATTGATAGTTATGCTAAAAAATATAGTAAATTTTAACACATTCTGAATCATGAATATAATCACATTGGGGTTATCTAACAGGGATTATCCTAATCTAGCTCGTATGTCCATTTTGAGAACAAAGAATATAAAAGCTTGTGTTTAATTTTTCTCGTAATTATCTGGAAATATGGTGAATAGTTTTAATCCAGAATTTCCTGTATAAGAAGAGAATAAATTAGAAATAATGCTGTTGAAGATGAAGATCACATACTACTAGCAATAACAAGGAACCCAATCTAAAACCAAAGCATAAAGATGTTAGAAACCTAGAGCATAAAGTAATATTAAGTCCCATATTTCAGGAAGGATAATAAAACAAAATGTTATCAGTTGGAGTCTACCAAAAAATTTGGTGTTATTTTACCTTATAGTTAGAAGTGACCATTCCATGATATGAACATTGTAGCTGGAATGTGACACTGCCTTTTATGCCCACAAAAGGGGCCAACAACACAGTGACTAGTTGGTACCGTATCCTGACCTATATCTAATTCATTTCTATCCTAAACATGATTTAAGTAAGCATCTGCTAGTCACAGGGTAGTTTTAAGGTGGAACTTAAGACTGCTAACTAAAAACAAAACAAAAAAATAGCATTGCAGAAAATTATATATAATTTGTCCTATGTCTGAAATAATGATAAAGGAAAACGGAATAAATACACAAAAAGTTACTAATAGCAGTTATTTGGGCAAAGGTAGAATTTTTATTCAGTAATTATACTTTAATAATTCTGTAGTGTTTGATTATCAATTAGCAGTTATCACATATCTAAGAAAAGATAATTTTTCAAAAGATAAACTTTACAGAAAAGTCAGCTGATATAATAAAGTCACAGAATTTGTAGTCAAAACATGACAACTCTAGCCACATGATATCATACATGTCATGTATTTCTTCTGAGCCTCGGTGTTCTTGTCTGTAAAATATGATCAATAACAAAATTACTAAGCTAAAGGTTTGCAATGTATGAGAAAGTGCTTTATAAGCTGCAAATAGCAAGATACATTTGGTAGTTATATATGTACAGTTTTTATATTGAAACATAATTAACATACAATGTTATATGCATTTCAGGTGTACAACATACTGATTCAACTATTCTGTATATTACTCAGTGCTCATAAAGATAAGTGTATTTTAATCCCCTTTTTTCCCTGTAATTGAGGTTTCTTTTTTTTTGTTTGGTTCTTCATTTTCTTTTTTGGATTCCACATATACATAAAATCATATGGTATTTGTCTTTCTCTGACTTATTTTACTTAGCGTAATGCACTCTAGGTTCATCCATGTGGTCACAAATGGTAAGATCTCATGCTTTTTATGGCTGAGTAATATTCCATTTGTGTGTGTGTGTGTGTGTGTGTGTGTGTGTGTGTGTATAACATCTTTATCCATTTATCTATCAATGGACAGTTGGGTTGCTTCCATATTTTGGCTATTGAAAATAATGCTGCAGTAAATATACTGGAGCTTAGATCTTTTTGAATTAGTGTTTTTGTTTTCTTTGGTAAATACCTGGTAGTGGAATTACTGATTAAATGTTATTCTATTTTTAATTTTTTTTTTCAGGCACCTTCATATTGTTCTGCATACTGTTGTATCAATTTACATTCCCACCAACAGTGTACAAGGGTGGTTTTTTCTCTACATCCTCACCGACACTTGTCATCTTTTTGATTCTAGTCATTCTGACAGGTATAAGGTGATATTTCATTGTGGTTTTGAGTTGCATTTTCTTGAGATTAGTGATGAGTATCTTTTCATGGTCTCTTGGCCTTGAGTAGGTCTTATTTAGAAAAATGTCTATTCAGGTCCTCTGCCCATTCTAATCAGATTATTTGCTTTTTTGGTGTTGAATTGTGTTAAGTTCTCTATATATTTTAGATATTAGCTCCTTATCAAATATGTCATTTGCAAATAACTTCTCCCATTCAGTAGGTTGCCTTTTCATTTTGTTGATTACTTCCTTCACTGTGCAAAAGCTTTTTATTTTTGCTTCTATTTCCCTTGTCTGAGGAGACCTATGTAGAAAAATGCTGCTAAGGCTAATAACAAATTACTGCCTATGTTTTCTTCTAGGAGTTCTATGGTTTCATGTCTCATATTTAGCTCTTTAATCCATTTTGTTTATTTTTGTGTATGGTGTAAGAAAGCTGTGTAGTTTCATTCTTTTGCACATAACTGTCCAGTTTTTCCAGCACCATTTATTGAAGAAATTGTCTTTTCCTCATTGTATATTGTTGCCTACTTTGTTATAAATTAATTGATCATATAAGCATGGGTTTATTTCTGGGCCCTCTATTCTGTCCTGTTGATCTATGTGTCTATTTTTGTTCTAGGACCATAGCATTTTTATTATTCCAGCTTTGTATGATATCTTGAAATCTGGGATTGTCATATCTCCAGCTTTGTTCTTCTTTCTCAAGATTGCTTCAGCTTCGAGGTCTTTTGTAGTTCCATACAAATTTTAGGATTATTTGTTCTAGGTGTATGAAAAATGCTGCTGGCATTTTGATAGAGATTACATTGAATTTGTAGATTGCTTTGGGTAATATGGACATTTTTGTAATGTTAATTCTTCCAATCCATGAGCATGTAATAAGAGCATGGATTGTTTTCTTAATTTCTCTTTCTGCCATTTCATTACTAGTATATAAAAATGAAACAGACTTCTGTATATTAATTTTGTATGCTGCAAATTTACTGAATTCATTTATCAGTTCTGGTAGTTTTTTGGTGGAATCTTTAGGATTTTCTATATACAGTATCATGTTGTCTGCAAATAGTAACAGGTTTACTTCTTCTTTACCAGTTTGGCTGCCTTTTATTCCTATTGCTGTAGCTAGGACTTGCAGTACTATGTTGAATAAAAGTGGTGAGAGTGGACATCCTTGTCTTATTAGTGATCTTAGGGGAAATGCTCTCAGTTTTTTCCCATTGAGTATGATGTTAGCTGTGAGTTTTTTATATATGGCCTTTATTATGTTGAAGTATATTCCCTCTAGACCTACTTTGTTGAGAGTTTTTGTCATGAATGGATGTTGTATTTTGTCAAGTGCCTTTTCTACAT
>NC_138373.1:124184197-124233604 GCF_054177405.1 Leptonychotes weddellii
GACATAAGTGTTTCTTACAAGCCAGCTGTTAATTTCTAGATGAAATAATACATTTTCTAAATTATATTTTGATTAAGAGTAAAGATAGCAATATGACTAAATAAGAAAATTAAATATGTCATTAATTGTAGAAAATTTTATTCCATGACCAATTCCCTCATTTTGAGAGCATTTAATATACTGACTTATAGTAATAGTGACTTTAAAAAAATTATTTGAGAAATGGTGCTTTCTTTCCTCCTAATTAAATGGTCAAAGTAATCTACAGGACACTTCATGTTTTATATATGTGTCCTTTTCTATCCCTACTGTTAATGAGTTTTTATATACAGTATTTCTGTGCTTCCTTAAAAGCTATGAAAAAAATGAACTTGGCAATTTATAGCTGATATTTCAAAAACACTACTTGACTCTAGGGATATTTTATTAGAGTAAAATAAAATATTAAGATTTTAAGAGATGGGTAGATCTTTCATATAAACCAAAACTTATTTTTCTTTCAACCAGATAGAGTCACAATTTCTTTAAATTCAATCATATTTTAGAGTACCACTTGCAACAGGCCCAAGCTTTTCTAAACCAATGAAAATAACCCAAGGAGTTCTATAAAGAAAAACAATAATTTGAATAAAACATAAGTAACGTACAAAATCTCTGTCATCCTCCAATGCCGCACTAGCTCTTCCAGCCTTTGGGTGGTCACTGGCGCTAAGAATATCATCAGCCTGAACAACAGTAATTCATACATGAATTGTCACAAAATACTATGGCTAGTATTTTTTTTTAGTTTTAAAAACCTTAAATAATACCCAGTTTGAGGGACTTCAATCACAACACCATTTCATTTATAATTCACTTTTAAGTGCCTGTATTCTAGAGATCGACTGACAATGGCAGGTGTTTCTGAGTCCTTGCTAGAGAAAATGTCTAAGATGGAAAATAGCAGAAATAAGTTCCTGTAAAAGGAACCAAGTAGAGAAATTTATTTCTGAGTGAGAAAATACAGCACACTATCAAATCTCTTTTTGGCACATGCCTCACATTGAAAAGGAAGCATAAAGAAAAATACAGAGGAGCTAGAAATAGTAAGGTGGTTCCCTCTCATTAGCTGGAAAGGAGAAACAAGGGACAAAAGGCCTCCTAAATTACATTGAATTATCTGAACTATAAAAACCTTTGGGATATGAATTTCCCTCTAATAGGAACAGAGTAGATGTAAATGAATACTATAAGCACTGTTTGTACGGAGAAGCAGAATAAGATTTTTTTTTTCGAAAGTTACAAAAGTTTTAGCATTTTTCAGTTACATCATAATTTTCAAAAATCCCTAAAAAGTAATTGTGAGTTTGGTATGGATCCTTTCAGATTTTTTATGATATATGTAGTTATATATTATATATAATAACTGTACTTTTACTGCAGACTATCTTTTCACTCAATCATATAAGATATAATGTATGATATGAACCTACTTTATAATTTTTGTCACTATCATGTTTCATTAAATGGATGTACCAGGATTCATAAAGCAATCTCTTTCTAAGTAAATTCTTATTATGATAATATAAAAATCATGAAATATACATATTTCTAGTGAAATTAACATTTTGACACAGTTTTTAATAAGCCCCAGTGATCTGTTGGGACCAGTTTCAGTGGAGTATATACGAAGTGCCAGGCGCTTTTTCATATAGTAGTTCATGTAATCACAAAAACCTTTGGATGTACAAGTCATGAGCATCATTTTACAGGGTAGAACAATATGTTTCAGAGAGGTTAAAAAGTTTATTGAAAGATACATAGTTAGTAAGTGACAAAAGCTAATATTTGAAACCAGTTATGTTTGAAATATTCCTTATTCTTGCCATGCCTATAAACTGTAAGAAAGTCAGTGCAAGTGCATACGTTATTTAATTATGCCTTTTTAGTCAAATGATTTGACTCTCAAATTGTTTAACTACAAACCCCTGATTTTATTTTTAAGAAAATTACTGAACAAAAATTGTGCCATTCTATTTTCCCCTCAAATCAAAATAGAGTAGCTTTCACACTATCATCAAAGTACCAATTTACAAATAGTTTCATGAGGAATGATGTGTTTCAAATTTAAATTTTTTTAAATATAAAACATCAGTATCCAAAATCTATAAAGAACTTATCAAACTCAACACCCCCCAAAAAAATCCAGTTAAGAAATGCGCAGAAGACAGGAGCAGACATTTTTCCAAGAAAGACATCCACATGAAAAAAAAAGTTCAACATCACTCATTACCAGGGAAATGCAAATCAAAACCATGATGAAATATCCACTTACACCTGTCAG
Organism: Leptonychotes weddellii; assembly: GCF_054177405.1. Lineage (NCBI taxonomy): Eukaryota > Metazoa > Chordata > Mammalia > Carnivora > Phocidae > Leptonychotes > Leptonychotes weddellii. Next base: position 124,186,521 of record NC_138373.1, read on the forward strand.
AATGGCTAAAATTACCAAGAGAGTAAACAACAGATGTTAGGGAGGATGCAGAGAAAGGGGAACTCTCTTACACTCTTGGTGGGAATGCAAACTGGTGCAGCTACTCTGGAGAACAGTATGGATGTTCCTCAAATTTTAAAAATAGAAACACCCTTCAACTTAGCAATTGCACTACTAAATATTTACCCAAAAGATACAAAAATACTGATTCAAAGGGGCACATGCACCCCGATGTTTATAGCAGCATTAGCAGTAATAGCCAAATTATGGAAAGAGACCAAATATCCATCAACTAATGGATGGATAAAGATGTGGTATATATACAATGGAATATTACTCATCCATCAAAAAGAATGAAATCTTGCCATTTGCGATGACATGGATGGAGCTAGAGGGTATTACACTGAGTAAAATAAGTCAGGGAAAGACAAATACCATGATTTCACTCATGTGGAATTTAAAATACAAAACTGGTAAACATAGGGGAAAGAGAAAAGAAGAGAAGCGAGCCATAAGAGGCTTTTTTTAAAAGATGTATTTATTTTAGAGAGAATGTGGGCCAGAAGCAGAGGGAGAAAATCTCAAGCAGACTCCCTGCTGAGCAGGGAGCCCAACCTGGGGCTCGATCCCATGACCCTGAGATCATGACCTGAGCCAAAATCAAGAGTTGGACGCTTAACTAACTGAGCCATGTAGGCACCCCAAGAGACTCTTAACTATAGAGAACAAACTGAAGGTTGCTGGAGGGGAGGTGGGTGGGATGATGGGTGTTAAGGAGGTCACTTGTGATGAGCACTGGGTGTTATATGTAAGTGATGAATCACTAAATTCTTCTCTTGAAACCAATATTACCCTATATTTTAACTAACTAGAATTTAAATAAAAACTTGAAACAAAAAAAAGATAAGCAATATCACCCATGGAAATCAAAAGATAAAGTTCTACATCCAATACATTTTTATCTTATCTTGGGGATGGTTACTTTGAATGGGAAATGAGGAAATCCTCTATGTAAACATGGAATATATCCTTTTAGAATAATAGTTAAGTCCAGACTCTCAGTATATGGATTAATCTTTGCCCTAGTTCAGTACAATCATCCCCCCTTTTATCATAATAAAGCCTCACATTTAACTTTTTACAAAACAAAGATTTTTCTTTTGGATAGAAGTTCTCAGCATCTGCTCATTATCTATTGAGGGACTAGGAGCTTCATTCGCTTATTAAGCAAAAACTTATTAAACAATAATTTACTGGATTTATGCTGAAGCCTAGAGATATAAAAATGAATTAGAAATAAAGTCCATGTCCTCAAGGAACTACCAATGTCAAAGAAAAGGTATATGAGAAAGGAATTGGTACAAATATAAGGTAAAAAGACAGTCCAGTGATCATTTGGGGTCCTAATACAGAAGACATTGAAGTTTTAGACATCACCATATGAGATTTAAAAATATACAAATTATAAATAATTAGGATACTCCAAGTCGGAGGGGGTGTCCTATTTTAAGAGATATCATTTACTATGTGATGTCGGTTTATAACTATATAAACAAAATGTCTGGTTAACATTAAAATAAGACACTCTCAGTCTGTGTTATATTAATACAGTGAACAAGTTAGTCAACCTACTATTCCACCAGATTTTGTGTTCACCTGAGTGGATCTTTTGCCACAGTCTAGTCACCACTGCCTTGCAGCTCCTAGTGATTTGGCTACAAGAACACTTGCTGGAGTTTATGTGTCACTCAGGATGTCTCTAGCCTCTGCACTTCCTCCTGTTCTAATGACCATGCTCAGCAAGCACCAGCTTTTGAAGGAGACTCTACTAATTAGCTTAGTTGATGTAGCATCTGGTAACTGGTTGGTGGGATAAACAAAAAAGACTCCTGAAGTGAAGAATGGAGAAATAAATTCTCCAGGCCACGAAGACCAAAATGAAATTACAAACATACAACCCAAAGCCATGAGCAGCTTGATCATTTACATTAGCCGTGTCTTTAACATTGCTTGGCAGTAAATCCTGGGCCAAAATGTAGATAATTGGAGTTACACAATGCTCAGCACTTCAATTTGGCATCAGTTTCATAATATAATAAAACTTATCATTTGTAAGCCTGTCTGCTTTTTGAAAAATAAAACCGAGAACAATTTGATCTGTCCTGCAACAGCAGACACTGATGCAGGTGGTTTAAAAACAAAGCATTTAATCAGGCAGGGTTTTACTTAAACTACTTGATGATTCATCATCCAGCCTCTGCTCATTGTCAATTGTGCCTCTCTGAGCTATTATTTATAGAATATTTAAAGAGCCTGGACTACATGTGCCTCTGTCTTAGGTTCTATTGTACTATAAATTATAGCTCCAATTTGTTTCAAATTCAGCGTGGACTGTCAAGATACCATGACTCATAACTTGTTCAAATGAATACTGTATAGTAGTTATACCAAAAAGCACTGATGTCACAATTAATTTATTGGTAGTTCTGAAATATTTCTAGACTACAGTTTTGTCACGTTTTGACCCCATAAAATCATTCTACTCCTACATTTCCTTGGATCCTTTTTTTTAAGCAGGGCAAAATTTAATAAATGGCTTAATGAACACTGTGTAGATTCTGGTCTCCTGTAATGGCCATTGCTGTATGAGATTGCTTAGGCTGACACAACCCTTTCTCCCTGAGAAAAGATCAACATTTGTGGTATTCCCTTAGTAGAGACTACATAGATTTCTTGGATCACATTCTATACCCTGAGTTATTTTTTCATAATCTATTAAAAACAAAGCAAAGTAAAATGGAATGAAAGACAGGAAAGTTTAATCTTAAATGACAAAACCATGTTTTACTTGACATGCTTAGCACTTACTAACTGCAATTAAATTGTTATTTAATTTACTTCACCCCACAGACTCCCTGAAAGAACAGTCTTGTCTTCATCACCGTACCCTCAGCCTTTAACCACATAGAGGGGCACAATAAAGATTGGTGGCAGGAATTGATGAATGAATGAATGATTCCAAAAGATGGGTTTTGGGGTAGATCATTGGAAGGCTTGAGAAAGTTAGAAAAATATAGAAAAGTATGAAAATAGGGCTGAAAACTATAGAGAAGAGCTGAACCTGATCATATATATATATTATCGATCTCAGATTCCACCACCATCTTAGTTCATTTGGGTTGCCATGATGGACACCCTCCTTTTGCTGTGTCCTCACATGGTGGATGGGGCCAGAGAGCTCTCTGGGATCTCTTTTATAAAGGCACTTAGTCCATTCATGAGGGTTCCACCCTCATGACCTAATATCACATTGATGATTAGGAATTCAAAATGTGAATTTTGGGGAAACATTCAATCTATAAGAGCAACCTCAAAATGAACATCCCCTTCTCAGAGCATATATTGCTCATGTGCTGCTATTATACCCAGTAGATTTATTTGTTATAACTCCAGAGGTACTTAGATGGAGTTTATCTTTTCATTTCCAACACAGATTATGGCACATTAATAAATACTCAGAGAATTTATGGATGGACTGAAACAGTATGTACACAGTATCATCATCATCAAATTCTAAAGTCTCGCCTGACTTAATGAGTTGAGGTGTTTGTTGAGAAATTACGCAAACTGCATAATCTACCAGAAGCAATGCATGAAAGAATTTAGGCATCCAGCAAACACAAATTTCAATGAAATTTGAAAATTCAATCCACAGTAGGAGGTGAGGAAAACACAAATATGCTTTGCCAGAGGGAAAAGCTTTTGAAATTTTCCGTAAGAAAAAAATCAAGAAGAAAAGAAGGTAGGGCATGGAGAGGGAGAGTAGGGAGGAGGGAATACATGGGAGGGACCGGAAGACAGTGCATCTGATTTTTCTTTAGATCTAGCCTAGTTCTCTTTGGGCCCCTAGCCAGGGATGATTTTTACACCTATTCAAATTTTAAAACAATCCTTAATGATGTTTCAAAGTCCACTAATATTTTAGTCATATTTTAGGGTCTGTGATATGCAGGACAATTATTCAGATTTACATGGCAAAGACATTTAATAGAATTTTTGGGCTGCTTAGAGAATCAGAGAAATGTTTCCTTTAGCTACTTCATTTGTGGCCTTAGAGAAATAAATGCATTAATCTGCAATTAGATCATGTCATCTTTCAGGATGTTTAGCTAAGGTGAAACGTGTAATTAGACATTTTAAATTGCATGTCACCTCTACCCACAGGGTTGACACATGTTGTTTTCTCTTTGGTACAGTTCTGTGTAAGGATTCACTCAGTATATCCAGAAGTCACCTTGACCATGAAAATAAGGCTGCTGCAAATTACAGCTTCAGAATTAAATCAAACATTATCTTCCATTATTTGTGTACTCCAATTTAAATGAGCATGCATTCGATAAAGAAGTTTTTTTCTTTTGACTTATTAATTTAACATAAATTTTATGTTTGAAGTTGTAACTAAATTATCAAAGTAATTAAAAGATAACGAATGAGACTTAAAAATGCTCTTATATAGACCCTGCATACCTTTCATTATGGCAGGAACATACATAGAAAGATATATAAATATATCTGTAGAGAGAAAGAGAGGGGAATATATGTAAATATCCTCTTAATATTGAACCCAATTCAGTTTCGTCAGTTTGTTATACTTGTGATAATTACCCTAGAACATTTTTTTTAAATTATGGCATGTTTGTTATTATAAATAACTTTAAATATGTATCTTTCATTTGGGATTTTGTTAAATACTAGAGTGTGCAGGAAGAATAAAAGACGTAACTCATCTATATGTGTATAATAATGAACATTAAATGTTAAAGACCCGTTTACTAAAGTGTACTTAAACTAATGCAGCATTGCCTGTGTTGAATCTCTCTACTCTTTTATTGCAGTGTTAATCAGGAATTTAAATTCTATTTTGGGGCATGGTATCCTGAGTACTATGTGAAAAGGAAGTGATGATGGAATTTTTATTTTAGTGTTAACAACAGTTTTCAAGGGAGCTAATTAAAATCTTTATCTGAACCTTGAAGATGGGAAAACTGTGTGAATGCATTTGCCGTGTTCATATGCCTTTGAGATTTTCTTTTCAATTTTATAATTCCCCATTTCTACTTTTTTATCCTTTCTCCTATAAAAGCAGTATTTCTTGATATCATCAAATGTGGTTTCAATTTAAAGTGACAGTTAAATAGAGTTTTGAAATACCTTAAGAGAGAAAAACAATTTTTCAAGAGTTTAAGAATAATTCAGAAGTCCCATTTTGTCTCGGCCAGCTGCTATATGGTATGTTATATTGAGGTAGTGTCTGGATGATCAGTAGGATCAGAATCCAGAAGATGAGAAAAAAATGTTACTTGATTAATTTTCAAACACACCATTCGGGTTTTGTCAGTATATCTTGAGTAGGATGATAATGGTTGCACCTCAAGGACCAATAAATGCTTATTTGTCATGGACGGGTTTAGTTGGTATCATTGAACTGCACCTTAATGATGACCAGGAAAACAGGAAGAAAATCTTTCCTTGCCCTTTATCTAACAGTCTTATGGAACTATGCATTTTATTTTCTGCCAAGGTATTACATGTATGTGTGTGTGTGTGTATAAGGAGTGTATGTGTGTGTGTGTGTGTGTGTGTAAGAGAGAAAGAGAGAAACACTAAAATATAGTGTCTCTTTGCTCTATGGTCATCTAGCAGATCAATTGCATCTTCTTGTCTTTCAAAATCTTAAGGTCAAATTCATATTTTAAAGTTAATATTTTTCTTCGGCTGAAAATGTGCTGGTAAGTGTAGATTGGGGTAGCGTAGGAGGCCAGGATGTGTGGGTAAGGATGGAAACTTCTATAATATGGAAAATTATGATGAAATGAAGTTTCTTTACTCTATATTGAATTTAGGTCTTATTTTTCTGAATGAAAACATACTGTGAAGTGATTTTGGAGGGAGTACCTTAGTAACAATGGAGTACTAATATTGATGAAGTGACTAGTAGTGTGTATGTATAATATTTCACACAAGTGAAATAACATTCTGAGTAATATTTGGAACAATTCAACAGAATGTATTCATATAGAGTCAAAGAAACTGGAGGCACACTGATTGAATTTGAATCCTGGCTCCTCCACCTGCATTTTCCATGATGGGCAATTTATTTAATTTCTCTGAGCCTCAGTTTTTTCTTATCTGTAAAATTGGGATGATAATAATAGCATCTACCCCACCAAATTGCCTTGAGGATTAGATGAGTTAATATCCCTCTCCCTCCCTTCGCTAGAAGGGAATCTCCAGGGGGCTTTCATGTTTTTAAGGGGTGTATATTAAATATCTGAAACAATGATGGCAACCATTTTAAATTTAAAATACTCATCAAAAGAAAAATATATTATTAAAATTAATGACTAATGAGGACATTTGTACATATGTTCTATTTTTTAAGAGCAGTTGTAAGATGATGTTTATTGAGATCTGATCTCCTTATACAGTCAGTAGATTGATTAGTAAAGAATAATTATGGAACTCTGTCCCTTTAGTCACAGTTTACCTATTATGGGGAGTTCCCTTTGGATTTTCATGGAGAAAAATAATAATTGTAGAAAATGGAGGTGGAACATTATCTTAGCATCAGAGTTTACTGACTAAGAAATTTGGAGGATTTTTGGTTTTGTGTTTTAATGACAGATACTTTAAAGGATTTTGTTGTTGTCCAGGATCATGAAGGCCATTAGAATAAAAAGCTCATCAATTTCTTGAATTTTTTTTTTTTTTTGCTAAATACCGAACACTGGGTAAATAAGCTCTATAACCAACATCAGAAGTCATTTCTCTAGTGCTAATCGTAAATTTGTTTTGTACTTTGTAATCTCTTACATTTCCTTAAACTCTGTCTTTGCTCTATAGAATGACACTGCCTATAGACCAATAGCACATCTCTCCATAGCCGCACCGGCATAGCAAGCACAGTGCCTGGCTCTTGATAAACGGTGGTTGAATGGTAACAAATGAAATGTGTCATCCCATTTTATTTTTTTATCATGACTATTTAATTTTAAGGAGTAATAAAAGTGATATTAAGACTCTTGCAGTGAAGATACCATTGTGGGAAACCAAGGAGTTGAGGTGAGGTTGAAGAGTTACATGGTCAGAGAAGACAATCAGCACCTGGACAGAGCTCAGATCTATGGAAATTGGCAGCTGTTGTAGAGATGCATGCATTATCGACATTTGCTGACATGTGTTAAATACGGTATCAAACGTTCACTGATCAGTTCTTTACCTTACTGAAACCACTGCTGATTGACAACTTCATTAATAAATAAATTAGCAAACCAAAGGTATAAGTCAAACAAGTGGAAAAAAACTTACATTCTGTAGCAGGCTCCGTAGGAGATAGTTGTCTATTAAAATGCTACCATATTTCATATTTCATTGATAAGCAAGAGTCTGCTGTTGATGACTTGTTGGTATTCAGATGTAAGAATCCTGGACTTATGAAATTATTATTTTTTTTTTAAGATTTTATTTATTTATTTGAGACAGAGAGAATGAGATACAGAGAGCATGAGAGGGAGGAGGGTCAGAGGGAGAAGCAGACTCCCTGCCAAGCAGGGAGCCCGATGCGGGACTCGATCCTGGGACTCCAGGATCATGACCTGAGCCGAAGGCAGTCGCTTAACCAACTGAGCCACCCAGGCGCCCCTTATGAAATTATTTTGAAATTCATTCTGCATATCAAATCTTATACTTCATAATTGTGTTCCTTCTTCTATCTATATGGCCTGCTTCTATTTTTTTTTTATGATTTTCTGCTTAAATGTGTTAACAGACCTCCTTTCTTTGGACACTTAGCTGATATTTTAAAACTCTTATGAAAACCCATCTGGACCCCAAAGCCGTTCCTGACTAAAGAGAAAAAAATCAAGTAGGAAACTCAGATCAGTGATTTTGATGAAAATGTCCCACAGAGTGAACATGGACTCTACCCTCAGGTCATTGTATCAGAGAACCAAGGAGATAATGCCACAAAAAGATTTGCTGTTGAAGGTTGTATATACTCCATTCTGCCAGGTGTTCAGTGATTGAAGGAAACCAATGGACATTCTACATAGTTTATCTATCACTTGTCAATTTAATGGAGAATATGGCAGTGTACCTTTATTATTGGGAAGAATAACAAGTATTTGTAGAGTTTTCTTTTCTATTTAAATGAACATTTTCCTAACTTCTTATTCTACCATTTGCTAAAGCACTTATTATATTTCAAGCATTGAGCTTAATACTATAACTGACAAAAACTCTATGAGGCTGATTTTAGTAATTATATTTTGCAAATACATGAACCCAAAATGATTAAGTACTTTGCTCATGGTCACACAGTCAGTAGGTGGGTAGAGCCAGAATTCGATCCTGTCTTTCTAAATGAAAAGCCTATGTTCTTTGCTTTTCTTGGGATTCAAAATACTCTGAACTGGAACAAACACACTACACTTTTTCTTTGACTCAGATGAATTGGCAAGATTGTGTGTACATTAAAAACAAACACCAAAGATCTTAATCTTATATGTTATTTAAAAAAACTACTCCCTAAATATAGAAATCCTGAAAAATATGAAAAAGTAGTGACATTATACCATCTTTGGTTAAGAAATCATTTAAGACTTTAAAATTAATTTACTCAACCTGTGTTTTTATATTCTAGCATTCAGATAACTTTCAAACATCATTAGAAACAACTTAGAAATTTCTTTTCCCTCAATTTCCTCTCTTATCCCCTAAATCCTTACATAGCTTCATTTGAGATCACAGCCTCTTCTAATTCTGTTCAAATTGTAATTTTCAAGGAAAAGAAAAGTCACTTTTGAGTGTACCTTTCATCTTTCCCTGTGAAGAAAGTTACAGTTACAGATAAAGGTTTATCTCCCTTCTCCAAGTACCCTTCAATAAATGGATTATGCTTCTGGGCCCAGGTAGTTCCAAACCACAACACAATCACTGCACACAGAGCTGTCACTTAGAAACCAAGGAATTGATAGATACTTCAAATTTCTCTTTTTAATTTATTTCACAAATCTAAACACAGCAGAATTTTGTCAATCACTTCCTTGCCATTTGTTCTTCTATTTATATAGTCCAAGGTTATAATTTTTACCTAGTCCCTACCAGGCAAGTTCAGACACATAGCAAAGATCATTCAGAATAGCATGTATTATTCTTTCTAGTGACTGAGTTTTATTATTGCAGCTATAATTTAAATAAGAGAAAGTACACTATGCTGTAATCTCATATTGTATCATTTGTGCAAATGTGAAAACATTCAAGATCCATTTAATATCATTTGAGAAAAATATTTATAGGGCCCAAGAGTCTATTGTACATAATATATATGAATTTTTTATATGTAAATATTTATTCTAAAATATGCTAATTTTAAACTTTATAGTCAATTTTTTCAGCAAATTTTTCAGCTACTTTTTTTTTTTTACAAATGGATAGAAAGCTGCATGTGTTATCTAGTATCAACTCTGTTTTGTGGAATTTCAGCAGTGTTCTAAAATGAGAGTCAGCTGGAAGAAAGATTTTCTTATTAAATATATATATTTTGAATTTATTTACAATAAAATTCTACATAACTGCAAATAAGATATCTTTAAATGTTTACTTACAGTTACTGAAATAATCTTAAGTAATTATAATTTAACAACATCCTTACATAAAAACATTGATTTTATTGTGTTTCAAATGTCCTTTAATCCTTCTGCACCCATCTGTTACTACAAACATGTTGCTTATGAACTGATCCTGCTACCTTAAAACATCAATGAGGGTATATTCCACTAAAGAGATTTTCTACATGAACACAGAGAGCTTAATAGATGCAATAGTTCTGATGAATAATTCCTTACAAGAGGCTCCTAAAAAGAAATAATCAAACATCTAGGCTCAGAACAACAGATATATGTCAGGGCTTCTTTAGAAAACGTGTACCCATCACAGAATGCCACTGGGTTCTACCCTGTTTCGAACTGATAAAAATGCAGTTGCAATGCAGCCGTACAAGCTTGGGAGGAACTCAGTAGAGAGGTGAAATAATAGTTGGAAATGCTTCCATGTCCTTTGGAACTGTAAGTGCGTTTGAATGTTCTATCATGATCAGGGAGGCCACATGAAGTGACTGAGTCTGTTTCTGAGGAATGTAGTTCCAAAAAGTATGAGCTACAGGATTCAAAAAACAAAGAAACACTACTGGTGATCTGAAAAACCACAGAAAGCCAAAGTTGGGAAGAACTGTCGTCCTTTCTAAAGTCTTACATTTATTTTACAGTCTAATAGTCAATATGTTAGTAAAGAGACTTAATAAATATGGCACATTTACTGCTTGTATGCTTTGTTGGCAGTTTTGCTGATCATCAAAGAAAATAAAAGAAGACAGAATAGGAAATCTTAACCATTTTGTGTTTTAACCCTGTTCTAATCCATTCTTCTAGATTTATTTCTAATCTTTAGCCTTTCCAGAGTTTCTCTTAATAAGTACTTTAAGTAATGGCACAAATTTTAGGGAATTTAAAAAATATTTTCTGCTGTAACTTAGTATATACAACAATCTGGCAATACGGTGATGGACAAAGTCAACACTCCTTTTTGATTGGACAAATAAATATGTTTAATAATTTGGGAAATAAAGACAAGTTTCTGAATCATTTTTTGTCACCTAGTTCTTTATTTTAAAAAAGAAGATCATTTAACAACTAATGAAACCATTCGGTGAGGTAGGTGTAATGAACATATGTATTCACATGCTCCCTGCCTCTGGGACATCACCCTCTATTGGAAAAGACCAGCAAGTAAAGATGCTAGTGCCAGAGCAGTAGCATGGGTATCACATTGCGAGGGGGTCCTGGGATGCTCTGGAGTACACAGGAGTGACTCTCACTTAGATCAAGAGGGTTAGGCATGGTTTCTGTGAGATGTGAATTGGAATGAGGTACACTTCTGAAGAATTTCAAATGAGGAAAAGTAGTCTAGACAAAATTTTTAAAGAAGAACCTGCCACAGTTGTCCCTGTAGAATTAAATATATTAGTTCATACTTGATCTACAAAAATTGCTTTTAGCCTAGCAGTCCGTGTCTGTGCCCACATACATACTAGCTAAGGCACAAGTAATGGAGGCAAAAAGCAATATAAAACTATTGGAATTCTACTTTTTGTAGCCCCATATAAATTTGTCATCTATTAATTATCTAAAGTTTTCTTCAGAGATACTTATATTTTCATTCTAGCTCTCTGAAGTACTGCATATCTATACTCGAAATGCCCATTGTATGGAATTTCAGTATTTGTTGTTGTCTCAAATTTGCTATTTCAAGCTTTAAACAGTTGTCACTCTCTTATATTCTAGTGATTCAAGACTGTTGCAAACAAGTTCATGTTGACCCAGTGGACTGCTTATCCCCTTTGTTTTTCTAAATGGAGGTATTATCTTTGCAACCATATCTCCCAGAGTAGTCTGCTCTTTGTCTAGATCACAAGCAGTAGGTCATATGAGAAAAATGAGAAGGTAGTTTTAGGCTACATTGCTTAAATAATGAGTACTTCTTTGGTATTACTAATGATAACTTGAAAACTATTTAATTGGCAGGACACTTAGCACCAGATAAAATGATCATCCTTCCAGAAGATGTAAGTTGTACAACTGAACTGGAATAATCGTGGGGCAATGAATGCATCACTTCCTTTTCTGCTTGGCATGCCATATTTGGTTAAGTGGACATGATCATTTACTATGTTACCTGATGTTATACTTCAGCAACTTCAGAGTAAAACCTTTTGACTCCTATTACTCAGAACCAATTAGAGATTAAGTGTGATACTGTTATGTTCCTATAGTTTTGTTAGAGGAAATCATGTGACGTTTTAAAAAAAGTATATTGAGATGAAAGTATCAGATTGTGTTTTTTGTTTTATAGGCTTTTTTTTTTTTTTTTTGCGGTGAGGGAATTTTTAGGTTTCATTAGTTTGATTTTGCTTACTTCATACTTTTGGATTGTGTTGATATGGATTGTCTGTGCAAAAATTTGAGTCACATAATTTAGGGAATTATCTCAATGAGGTTAGTTACATAATAGATCACGCATACATAGAAATTAGAGAATTGTTACAAAGATTAAGTAACTTAATACAGGGTAAAGTGTTTACAACAGTACCTGGCACACAGTAATCACTCAATAGCATTCTTTTTTGGGTATTATATTAGTATCACCCAGAGGCAAATTACCTTTATTTTTCTCCATGCAAACCTACCCATGCTACCTATAAATGATTAATAAAAATTGAGCATCACTAGAGAACTAGCTCAAAGTTTATGACCTAACTACAACATCAAGTAAATATGTCAGCTTTGCAAAGAGATTAGAAAAATGTGGTGAGTGGATATACGTGTGTTTGTGTGTGTACATTTGTAGGGGGGTGGTGGGAGAAGCTGGCCTATGTATGTTCTTAGTCCTAAATCTATATAAGATATTCTAAAGACAAGCAGTCCTTAAAACTTAAAAAAAAATAATTGGCTCATAAGAACAATGAATTTGGTTAATTGGGATTAGAAAGAAATAATGTATAACTTACCCATTATTTTTTTTCTGAAATCTATTCACCATGCCACAGCCAAAGTTGAAAATTCAACTCTGATCAAGTTACTACCCTACTTAAAGCTTTTTGATGATTTTATAAAGTACAAGGAAAAAAGTCCAAAATCACTGCTATGACATATAAGAGCCTCTGGGATCCGTAGTCCCCTCACCTTTCCACCCTTACGGCTCCCCATGCCCCCTTTGCTCTCCATGGTAAAGCTGCCTTTGTTATATGCTCAATCACTTCAGAACTTTGCATATGCTGAACAATTTCCCTGGAATACTTTTCCCTCTAAACCTTGCCCAACTAATTTTTAATTATAATTTTGATTTCAACACATAGTAAGTGCCCATAAATGTATGTCGCATGAATGAAAAAAAAAATGAATCATTATTTGAATGTGTATTTTGTCAGAGGCTCTATATTAAAGGATAATTTGAAAGTTTTCATTTGTAGTTTTTCCCTCTAAATGAATTATATTAAAATAAAGTTCAAACTCAATTTCAAGATTCCCTTTTTATTCAAATTCATGTATCTGAATTTTTAAAAGATTCTTACCAGTTTAATAGAGGGGAAAAAAGGTCCTTTATCTGTTACTACATTCTTTTTCAGATTTAGAGTTAATTTATAATAAAGGGGAAGGAAGTTCATATATCCTCTCTCAAATTTTGGGAGATTTTGAGATAAGGCCCAAAACTTAACTCTCCAAAAATGGAATGACTGCACATACCAAATCTATATTGAATGTCTACAACAGTATGTATGCTATACATGACATAAAATCACTTCCATAACTTGTGCTGTAAAGATGTTGTGAAACTATGGTCATATATATGTGTAAGCTTTACAACATTAATCTGCAATTGGCCAGGTCCCCTCTCATCACAACTTAAGCTGTTTACCATCAAGAGCTGTGAGAAAAAATAATTCCTTCAGAAAAATATGTTGGGGTCCCAAAGCTGATGAGTTTTCTTCTGTTCTCAGGGTGGAAGAAAGAAAGATGTAGCCTCTGAGCTGTCCTCTATATGTAACAGGGCTGTTGTTACCAAATGAAGAATTTAGAATTCTATACAATTCCCACATAATGATAGAAACAATAAGATTTTATTATTAATTACTAGTAATGCCAAGAAATTCTGATATTCTATGGGGGAAAATTATTTCACATGCACTAGAAAAAAGGAAACGACTCAATCTGGAGTGAGAAATGATTCCTCATGTTGTATCTAAACTTTAAAACATTGTTCGTAATTTCAAAGCCATCAAGAATTTACTATTCACTTTTATCTCCCTCTCTTTGTTAGGTTCACACCATCTTGAAAAAAGAATACTGTCTGACTTACTTCTTAGAAAATAGGAATTCAATATTGTGGGATTTTTTTAAGCCTATAAGAGATGTCTTTTTTTTTTTTAATTCTTGAGAATGCTAGTCAATATATATCCCAAATGTCCCACACTACTCTTGTCCTCTGAGTAACAATTAGCAGTGCACACATAAAAGTATTGCTCTGCCTATTCTCTGTGTTATGTAGCAATACATTTTATTCCATTGCCCATTCTGTGTTCTCCCTCATTCTGCCTCTGAAATAATTCTTCCGAGAGATATTCTTTGAATCTCTAACTTAGCTTATTGACACACTCTCTACTTTTAGAAGTTTCTTCTGCTTTGTCCTCTAACACAATTCTCTGTTCCTTTGACTGAATCTTAACCATCATATTAAATGTTGGTGTTCTTAAGGATACTCAGCCATTTTTCTCTTCTTACTCTTTATATGTCCCTGGGAGATTTTAGCTATTCCCTCTGACTCAGTTTTTAATTATACATGAACAATCTCAAATCTCTACCCTGAGCTCCAAATCTGTTCTTTGTTCCTTAGTTTTGCAAATTAGGGAGGGTAGTTAAGAGTATGGGCTTTGAAGCCAAAAGGCTTGGGTGCTAATGTCAGCTTTATTTATTGGTTGTGTGACCTTGAACAAGTTATTTAATATGTGCCTCATTTTCTCATCAGAAAATATGGCACCTACTCCATAGTATGGTTATAAGGGCTAAATGAACTATATATGTAAAATGCTTGGAACAGAACCTGGCACATGGTAAGTGCTCTATTAGATTTCTTTTCATTGTTGTTACTACTGATTGATCAGATACTTTGAACACAGGGAAATGTAATACTGATAAACAAGATACGACCACTGCTTTTCTGGAGCATATATAATCCTCTATTCCTGCCTCCTACTAGGTATTTATGCTTGGTCAACCTGCTGGCATTTCAAATAAAGAATATTTAAATTGAAATCAAATACATATTTCCCCCTCAAATCTCTATCTAGTCCTAATACTGTTTAACATCTTTAAAATGATTATCACAGGTGGGAAACAGCATCAGCCACTAGCCAGTTATCATATAGCTGCTAAGTCCTAGAGCTGACACTAGAGCCAACGTTTCTCTCTTGGCCCCTTAACCACATCATGCTCTACTGTTTAAGACACTATGTTGCCTGGAACCTAGTAGATCATCAATAAATATTCTTGAAAAAATGAATATGATGAACGCTTTATTAATTCAAAGGTCATATTTTTTGATTATGTCTATTTTCTGTTCTGTTGAAAGATAAGATAGTGAAAAGGAACTAGAATTTGCTGAGCACTAAACATTTACATATTTTAATTATTTGCCATACTTTATCTTATTCTATTCTCATAACTCTTAAGATTGGTACCATTATCACCATTTTAAAGATGAGAAAACTCAAGAGTTTAAAATTTTTCTCAAGATTTCTGAGCTAGTGCATGTTAAAGTCACAATTCAGTTCCAAGTCTGCCTAATTCTAAGGACCCAGAGTCTTTCTATTACATCGTCTTGATTTATTTTGCTTGGAAATCTGTAGAGAATAGTTTGCTCTTATACCACATTTTTAGCTTTTTATAACATATATGTCAAAAATTTCTGTCATATTACTTGTTTCAGACAAGTCAAAATAAAAATATTGACAAGGTAAGTCACCTATCTACAGAGCCTTAGCCAGAAACCAGAGTTATGATCAAAATTCAAGCATGTGAATTAATCCCCTTTTATATCTTTTGGATATGATAGTGGAAAAAGGATAATTCCTTCAGTGTTCTTTTTACACATAGAAAACACTCAAAAAGGTTAATATTCTTAAAAGCATTGTCTTACTCATAGGTACTGAGATAAATTTCAGTGAAATAATCATTGATTTCTGAATTACATGAATAGTAAATCAATATATACTTCTATTCTCTTTAATTTTTCCAGTGTACTACTGAACAATTATTTATTCTAAAACTAAATACCAAGGATAATAAATATTGGCCAATATTGAACATCAACAATTAGGGACAATAGTGTAGTGTTATTTTCTTATGTCACAGTAGAGAATAGCATTTCAGCAAGCCTTGTACAATGATGACATATTTTCTGAATTGTTTTTTCTCACCTATCTCAATATAACAAACATTTATTAAGTGCGTACTGTGGGCAAGGTGACCCTAAGGAGGATATAAAAGGGGCTAAGATACCACTTCTGCCCTTGAGGAATTAATAATCTGATGGCAAAAGCAGATGTGCATGCAATCAACTGCAGTATTTGGAAGAATAAAGTGAGTCTTTTAATAGCAATACAGAGTGCTCAGATAGTGTCGAGAGAGCAAGGCTAGAGGGCAGAGCGATGTGGAGCTTGCATTGAAGTGGCAGGATATTAAAGGGAAGACATCAGTTATGAAGCTAAAGCACATATAAGCAATAACATGATAAGGGCCTGTAGCAGCGGACTGATAGAGGGAAAAGCATACCAGGGACATTTCAGGGGAACAATGATTAATATGTGACAATCAGTTGTAAGAGTAGAAATAAGGTGGAGTCAAATATAAATGTAAGTTTTCTTATCAAATACTGAGGTAGGAAACACAAAATAAGAAAAAGCTGTGAGGGAAGTACTCAACATTTCATTTGAGGTTTGTGGGTTTCATATGCCAGCAGGACATTTATAAGTAGATAGCCATCAGGAGGAAATTTGGGTCTAGAGTACAGTAGAGAGGTCAATGCTAAATATATAATGTTAGGAATAGTCTGCAAAGCAGTAATATTTGAAACTACTGGAGTACATGCAAAAATCCAGAAACAGTGGAGAGCTGAAGATAAAACCTTGGAATTAGACATGGACATGACAAAGGAAGAGTAAGCAGAAACAGACTTAAATAAAATACTAAACTACCAAAAAAAACCAAAACGTTTTTTTTGGTTTGACACAGAATCAAAGCTTTACAGTAGTAGAAATGGTCCTCAACAATCTCAATGATGTGGAGAAATTGAAAACAGACAACTAGATGTTGGATTTGAAAGTCTTGAGGTTCATAATGACTTTAGTAGAATGAATGGGGAAGCCAGAATGCCAAAGATTTAATAGCTATATGGAAGTAAATGCAGAAAAGTTCACTATTAAAGCTTTATAGTAAAGAAGAGAAAGCTGAGCATATGATTAAAAAGGGTAGTCGATGTGGAATTAATATTTTGGCTTAGCATGAAGAACATTGAACGTGTTTGTAAACTGGTAGAAAAGAGAAAAAGAAAAGAATATGAGTAGGATTCTTAACCCAACGTCCATAGAATAGGAGTCTCTTTGGGGCTCAATTTGGTTTAGAGCTCTTAAAAGTATAAGCAATATATTAGGTGCATGTAAAATTTTTTTTAGAAGAGTCAGAAAATTCTCATAAGGATCTATACTCCCCACAACCCCCCAAAAAGAAACTTGGAATCTCTGAAATATGCAGAGGGAACATTTTATGGGCAATACCCAAGAAAACAGGAGGAAATTAATTTGAGAAGATATATATTCTCTCATTTCATTGAGAAGCTAATCTGTGACTCTTACAGTGTTCCATGTATATTTATAACAAGTTTGGAAAGAGTTACTCATATCTCTTAATTTACTCTGAATTCTGAAAGGAAATAGATCTAAAAGGATCTTCACTGTATGCATTATTTCAATAAATGGTTACTGAGCCTCACTTGTCCATTCTGTGGCAAGTTTAGTACAGGGTAAACTCAAACAATTAAGCAGGACACCTAACCCAGGACACTTTAACTTTATGGGGACTATGACAGTGTAGGATTCAGTAATATTTTCAGCAGACATAATGTCGAAGCTGAGACATGAAAAATCCATCCATTCATTCAACAAATGTTTGTAGAGTGCCCAAATGGGCCGGATACTGTCTAAGGTGCTGCTATCATGGCATAAATAAAACTTTCTGCCTTCCTGCGTTGTAGCATGGGGGAAACCAAATAAACAAATGGACAAATAAATTATACAATGTCAGGTAGTAATAAGTGTTATAAAGAATATATGGGGGAAAGATACAGTGACAACAGAAGACTTTCCTACAAAGGCAATATCTGACAAGAGACTAGACTAAAATGAGAGAATGAGCCATACAAATATCCAGGGAAAGATTATGAGGCACACAGGGAAGAGCAGGTGCAAAAGTCTTGGGTAGGAACAGGGTTTGTTGGGCTAGAGAAATGGCCAATATGTCTAGAGCAGACTGAGGAAGACAGAGAACAGTGGATGAGGTGAGGAAACGCCATCTAGGACATAGTAAGGAATTGGAATAGGAAGTAGTCCAGTGAAAATTAGAGGGAGTAGTTTGACTTATTCCAGAAGTTCAATTTGAATATGACATAAAAACTGAGGGAAGCATGGGGAAACGAGGTTGGCGCATGGGGAAAGAAACTTCTAAGGATAAGGAATCAAGACATATCCTCAGAGCAAAAGTGAGCCTTGAGGATTTTAAATGCAGGAGTAAAATAGTTCATCAGTTTTGCATTTTCAATTTTATATTTTCACTGAATACTTTATGAAGAATGCTTTGGTAGGTGTTCAAGATTGTCTTTCTGGTAGAAAACTTCAAAGTTTCCCCAGACTCAATGTCTTGTTCTTTAAACTAGTACCTTCTCTGCTAATAATGGGACTTGTTATATATTCAAGTATTTGGGGGAAATTAATTGGATATTGGTGTGTAAGATATATTGGAGGTAGAAGATTATTCCAGAGGTGGTTGTAGTAATCCAGTGATAAAGTGATAAAGACCTTAGTTGGTGGTCTCGATCTATTAATGGTGGAAATGGAGAGAAAAAGGCAAGATGCTACTGGAGACATTAAGAAGAAAGAATTGATAGACTTGTGGCTGGTTACAGAAAAAGGGAAGGAAGCAAAGATGACTCCATATAGTGTTGATAACAAAAGTAACCTTCATTTGTATTTGTATGTTTAGCCCATTGTAAATCAAAAACAAACTCAATCTAAGTGAATAAATGAAAGAACACATGACCAAATGAGAAAGAGAGGAAATAAGGCTGAGGGAGTTGGTTTTAGTTTGGGGCATTTTGAGTTAGAAAACAAAGTACAAAAATCTGCCTAAATTAAAACAAGTCATCAGACAAACAGTGCCCACCCTATACTATTTCAGCAGAATCATAAAAAATGAGCCAATTTGGCTAGGTACTCCTATATTTTGGCCATTCATTGAGAAATTTAGCACAGTGTCATGTCATTGAGCATTAGCCTAAAAGCATGATAGCTGGGGATCAAATATCAGGTCAACCTCTCACTAGTGTGACTCTTGATCAAGTTATATATCATTCTATTCCTGAGTTTCCTAATCTGTAAAATGGGAATAACAGTATTATCTTCCTCATAGAATAGTAAGGACTTCATAAACTATCCACTAGCCTTCAACCGTATGCTCGAAACCTGAGGTTTGTAGATCAAAGACATTTCTAGATAAATTAATTATCCAAGATT
Source organism: Leptonychotes weddellii (assembly GCF_054177405.1). Lineage (NCBI taxonomy): Eukaryota > Metazoa > Chordata > Mammalia > Carnivora > Phocidae > Leptonychotes > Leptonychotes weddellii. The sequence continues at coordinate 124,205,974 of NC_138373.1, forward strand.
CTCAACCAAGAGATATTACCTCTTTGTACAAGACACTGTATTGAGTACAAAGCTTCAGACTGAAATAGATACATTCTAATATAGTAAATTTAGGTAGTTATTGACATTTTTTACTTTGCATTTGCTAAGGTTCCAAGAGTTTTCAAAGTAAACATATTTTACTGATTTATATGTACATATTTTAAAGATCATGAAAATAAAGTCTGTTTTTAGCTTTAGTCATTCTAAAATTTCATTTTAGAAATGTATTTGTATTTATATTATAAACAAATGATTCAGTCATTAATTGGGCTTTTTTAAAAAAACTTTAAATAATATCCAAGTATACAATTAGTAAATAGGAGATATATCATTTAAAAATTGGTAATTTATGAAGTTTAGAATCAAAAGTTTGTGTATACTATTACGTGAACAAGCTATTTCAATAGAAGCTTCCTTATTCTATTCCTATATATTGAGGAATATAGGTAGGAAATACTAGAGCCTGGATTTGAACTCAATCTGTCTGATGACAGACATGATGACAACCAAAAATAAGTCTTTGAAAGATCAATTCAGTCCTTTACGGTAAATATTACTCAAAAGTTTTTTATACAAGAGTCCATTCATTTTTTCTTAAATTTAATTTATAGTAAAATAGTAATAGTTATATAGTTATATATAACCATGTAAATGTTTTTTCAAATTATTAAAAGTTTAATTTATTAAACAGCGTAAGTGTTAATAAATTATGCTTGATCGAAAAATTTATTAAGAGTACTTTTTGAAACAAGCAACTAAAGAAAATCTAAGAACATGTCAGTGTATCCATGTTCTTCTGGTTCTACATTTTGTATCTCTAGATTTCTAACTGTGGCTACAAATTATTGCTTGTTCTTCTTCCCCAGCTCCACTCATAGATATCAGAGAGTCTGCTGGAACTTGAGCAACTGATTGCTATGCAGAGTACATTTTTTTAAAAGATTTTATTTATTTATTTGACAGAGAGAGCGAGAGAGCACAAGCAGGGGTAACAGTAGAGGGAGAGGGAGAAGCAGGCTCCCCGCCAAGCAGGGAGCCCGATGCGGGGTTCGATCCCAGGACCCTGAGATCATGACCTGAGCCGAAGGCAGACGCTTAACCATCTGAGCCACCCAGGCACCCCTGCAGAGTACATTTTTAATCTCTTGGTTTATTCAATCTAAGAATTATTGCTAAATTGATGCTATGACTGTCTCAGTGCTGCAAAATTAATTACTTTGGCTTTAGTCTCCTAAAATGCATTTTGTATACACACACACCCCTAATACATATCTCTCTCTCTCTCTATATATATATATATATATATACACACACACACACACACCTATATATACTGCATTTAATAATGCATTTTTATATATACACATAAACACACCTATATATACTGCATTTAATAATGCAGGTATATATATACAGATATACCTTCCAGGTCTGTATGCTTTTCCTAAATCAGTTCTCCTGATTTTTACCTGCACTTCAGATCAGAGTTCATTTATATTCCAGCAGGGGTCAACTGTTCCTAGTGTTGCTTTTATTAGATATCTGGTAGTTGTGCACATTGGCTAGTTTTAGTAGATCTTTAGACTTGATTTCTTTCTTAACTAAATTTATCTTATAAAGCAGTCCAAACCTTGAATAATTTAAAATCAAACTTGAATATATTTTTCTTTTGTAAATTTATTTTCACTTGTCCCCACTAACAAAGGAATTGAGAAACTAAAGGCAATCAGTTGAACAAAAACAGATTGTCAAAATTCAGGTTGAAACTTCAGAAAAAAAGATTCTATGTTGAGACTTCAGAAAAAAAAAAAAAGATGAAAGTAGATGCATTGTTTTATGTGTTAAATTGAACAAGAGCACCAGGCTTTTGAAACTCCCTTTTTCTGATTGATTCAAGAGAAAAATTAGATAAAATTTCTTGTGGTTTTCATCTCACATTGACTTATTCAATATGGGAAAAGGGTTTCTCCTTGATGTTTTTGCTAAAAAAATCCTAATTCTAATAATAAAGCAAACACTTGTTTATCTAAGAATTTTAAGCTGTTTTAACACTGTATTCCTCAAGAAAATAAAGTGCTATGTTGGTTTGACTCGGACAATGTGTTATAGCAAAGAAATATGAAGTCTATAGTGAAAAAGGCAGTTTTCATTCACTGGATTGAAAATCAAGACATGGATGGCAGCTTTGACTCTACTGCTAATAAGCTGTGAGAGCCTGGGCAAGTGAATTTCCATTTCTGGATTTTTTTAGGGAGGAGTTACTGAGCTCTTTTGGGAATCTGGTGAAAATGCACAAATATATAAATACATACAAATTTACGTAGTATTTCAGGGAGTATTCAGATTCTTGGAGCTGGATAATTTACTGGTATATCATCTGTGATCTGCTTATACATAAGGTCAAAAACCCAAGTGATGCATCATAAACTAGTCTTTTATGTTTTACCAAGGTTCACTGGATCTTTTAACCTACATTGACTACTATAAGGTTAATTTTCCATACTAATACAACACTCAAATTAGCCTTTTAAAAATTACACTGTAAAAAAATGAACATGCATAATTCAAAATTAAGGGCATCATAAGCAAATAACCTTTGGTAGTTTTTCTTGGAAAATTATATCTTAAGCATGTTCCTCTAGATTATTTAAGATGTTTGGCATATTAAAGCATTTTATATCTAACCCAGTAAAATTTATAGCACATATGTTCAATAGAAGAAAATAGTTGCTAAATAAAGGAACCTCTCACTCTGTGGAAACAGTCTATTAAAATTCATAACTTACTTGTCTACAAACTTTTATAAATTGATATCTGTGCCATAAGAATATAATCTTTAATATTATAAGATTTGAAGTATATACATTTGGTTTACAGTATAGCCAATGTACTTTCAGTGTCTTACGCCCTGCCTGACACAAAATAAGCATTTAAAAAATCGTGAGAGAAAGAATGATTTTGCATGAAAAATATTTCAGGTTTACGACACATGGTTTTATGCAACACATGGCAAAGTGGGTTCTGGTGAGAGCTGGTAATATCATTTTAACCATGTGACTAAGCAAATGATTCTAGTTGAATCTTTTGTTTTTTAATCTGTGTTACACACTGTTCCTGCCCTAGACTCTGCTGGAAGTCTACTGCTTGCTTGCAGGCTCATACTCTCAATGACAGATGGTTTTTAATCTTTGCTATTTGGCTTCCAGAGTAGGTGTATACTGCTAACTCATGTATTTTCTGCACCATGTAGAAAATGACTCTGGTGGCCATGCTCTGTAAGGAATCAGATACTTTCTGGGCTCTGTAGCTATGGGAGAAAGGTTTTAAATGCTTTCTGGTGGGAAAAGCCACTTTTTGCTTAGAATTATTGTTGAAAAAAATATCCAACTGTGAAAAGCCACAGTTGTGTAAATCGCAAAGTAATTCCAGGACTTTTTGTTTGATCACCTCATGCCTAATACTCTGAAGGGCACACATACATATTAGCAGGAACATACAGGGTTGGTAATATTTCCTACTTTTTTGACATGAAAAATTAGAATTCTCCTTGAGAATGGGAAGAATCCTTCCTCAGCACCTAGTATATTCTAAATCTCCATTGTGGCACTTAACAATTTATACAGTAATATTTTATTTCCACATCTGTCTCTCTAACTCTTTCAACAAGAAACTATCTTTTCTCTTCTTATCCCTAAGACCTGGCCAAGAAAATAAGGTCCATGATAATTACTCAATTAATATTCATTGAGTAAATCACAGATAATAAATAAGTCCTCACATTGGAATGAGCCTGGACTGGAATAGACACACTCCCTTGTCTATTTCAGCCAGGCAAAGATGGAGCTCAGAAGCCACTCAGGAAATTATGCTCTCTTATGCAGCATCTAGTCCTTGAAACCAAGGACTAAGGTTTTCTCAAACCCAATAAGCCCTCAAAAGATTTTCTTACGTGGATTTATGCCAGAACAATCCGGTCCATTAGTTGGTAAATAGGACCCCTTAATAACTTCAGAGGAACTATAAAATTCTATTCTCAATATAATGAAAGCTGCAGGGGATTGTGTATTCATTTATCTTGTAGTAGGACAACTTGAATCCTCAAACAACAGGGTGTTGCCATGTGAGCTTCCTCTGGAGAATTGAAACCCAAACTGTAAAGAGAGCAGAATGGTCTGACTGGTTATCAGAGCCACCAGAATCTGTAAAGCCTCCATTCTTAATTGGGACCAGAAGATTCAGCTGGTAACAAAGTCTCCCTGCCTGTGTCTCTACATATGTGAAAGGATTATGCTACTTCACCTAGTATTTTGAGTTCTCATATTCTAAAATCATTATTTAATAACCTGAAATATAAGGTAATAAGTTGCTCTTTATCAAAGAATAGATACATGAAATAGAAGTGTATTAAAACAGAGTAAAAAGAAGAAAAGCAAAAAGAAAGGAATGGGGGAAAAGAGGGAGAAAGGGTGGGAGGAAAGAACAAAGCAAGCAAGGAAGGAACTATTAAAATATTTCATCGAGCTCCTCCACATCCCGGATGTTTTTGTATGTGCAGTATTTCAATGTCCTTCCTAGGTAAATAGCAAGGCTTTTCCTTTTTATTAGCCCTGTTGCAGCTGCTGTTGCTTACAAAGAGATTCACAAATCAAAATAGATTCAGTTAGCTTTTCAGTAATTCCGAAAGGTGGGGGAACATTGCCAGAGAAGGATAGCACTCCAGTATCCTAACAAGGAGTCTTGTTAGCAAAACAAAGTGTGAATTGCTCAGAGATAATTCCCTGTGGTTGGTAATTCCGCTGGGCTCCTCGGTGGCAGCATGAGCTATTTCTCCTCAATAGACCAATGCCACTGAACAGAATGTCAAAAGAAATGCAAAAAAACTAGCTCTCTTGAAACATTTATTCTTCTAGATTTATCTTTAGGTCAGCATGATTCATACTTATTGCTTCTTAGCCTGGAGCACCTAGCATAACCAGGAATCGAGGAAGCTAGAGCACAGTGTGAATAATGAATGAGCTACATAAGCAGAAGTCTGTATACCCAATCAGTAGTGAAGGCAAGTGCAGAGTGGCAGGCCAGCATTTTCATGGATGATTTCTATTATTTTCTCTCTCAAGGGAAAACAGTAAAACGAGAACCAGCAAGAGCTTGAGGGACAAACGCCCGGATTGAGATTGGAAGACTGTTCATTTGCCTGTTGCTTCGGTCCTCGAAATTGCGTTACAACTGCCTAATTCAGGTATATGGAAAAAACAGAAACTTTGATAGTTGATGCATCCCTCTATCCCCATACCTATCGCATGATATGTGGTGGGGTGGGAGGTGGGGAAGCATTTGTGTAGAAGACTGAAGGACTGTATCTCTTACCTTAAAAAGTGTTTTATGATATCAAAGGAAATAGTATTTCTCACATCTTTTGAAATTAGTATTAGTGCCCTTGAAGTGCTAGTTTACTTGGTGGGGCACTGGCCACTTATATAACATTTGTGCTTTCTCTAACTTTCATTTTTTACTTAATCAAATCTGAAGTTGTCATGGTTCATTATCTGTAGATGATCTTGAGCAGCCCTGCATTCTAAAAGAATATGCCATGGCATCTGCCTCTGTGGTTTTGTGCCCTGCTGTACAGATGATATTTAAGCAAGAGGATTGGGTAAGGGGCTGAGTGGATGCAAGATTTGTCCCAGGCTGATGTTTCTTTGTGCCATACTATGTCTTCCTCTTCCGCCTGTGCTTTATTCAGCAATGAAGTACATATATCACACTGTGACTATTACATATGTTAGAGGACGTAATTGGGGTTGTAAAGTATAGGCTTGAATGTCTTAACTAATGAATTCCATCAAATTCAATTATCATTCTTAGACTCTTCATTAACCAATCAAATTGTTTCTTTGGTCTAAGTCATTTCTCACACACTTTCATAGGTATAAACACAATTCTATGAAGTAAATTGGAGTGATTAAATTATCATACTAGGCATTCTTGGAGTCCCGTGTTACTGAAGTTTTGGATTCCTAAAGAATTGCTTTCACATTATTCTCATCGTGTACAAGAGAAAGGATGTTAGAGTATAAGACTGTGTCTTCAGGACTTTATTGCACTATTTGCATCTTTACTCATTTTTCCTGAGGAAGTTGGTCACAGTAAGTTACCAATACTAAAATTACATAGAAGTAAACCAACTCTTATAAATGCAATGACTTATAACACAAGCCTATTGGACAGATTTATTTAATATCACAAGTCCTTCCCCTTTTCAGAATGAACTGTTTCAATACCACAAGTTTCTCCTCTCTCTCATGCAGTATGGTACTTCAAGGCAGGATCATAGTTTTATTGTTGAAACATGCTTCTTTACTAATTCTCATAATTTCTTTACATGAACTATTAAAGTGGTTCTGAAAATGCATAAATATCCAGAATCAAAAGTACTTTAGTTTCCTAGGAATTAATTGTCACAGTGCTAATGTATCATGTTATTTCAGTAACTTTATAATGAAGGACATGTGCTGATGCTGTGGCAGTATGGTTCTCACCATAGAATTCTTAAAATATTTCTATTTTATTTTCTTTAATGCCATCTATAAACAATTTTGTCTTCTATTCTGCAAATATTTTGAGAAACACCTGAAAATATAGCCTGAAGCCAACCTACAGAAACATTTATTTCTGGGTTTCATGCCAGACTTACTTAAATTAAAATCTTTGGGATCAGGCTCTAGAACCAACATTTTAAATATGTATATCAGATGACTCCAATGAACTCCAAAGGTTAAGAACCACTACTCTACAATTTGAGAGCAAGGAAACAGCTGAAAAGAGAGCATGATAAAACTATAGACATAGAATTGATATCAAAAATGAAAATATTGAAATTAAATTTTGATTTTGATTTTTCCCTACATATTTATATTTACTGAGACTGTACAAGGGATTTTAAACTGTTTATTTCCCCTTTAATATGAGCCTTAAATATATTGAAATTAAAAATTCAATATTAAGGATGGCAAGGATAAGAAGATCTATTAATTTAAAAGCTTCCCAAAGTTGCTAAATAATAAATGATCTGTACAATGGCAAAAGGTATTAAATCCATAATTTATACAATTATTATTTTCTCATTTGAATCTTTAGTCTTACAAGGCTTTCTAAATACCAAGTTATTCTTTCAACATTAGGTATGTCTAATAAGCACCACTTGGTTAGGAATTTCAACATGTACTTTTGTTATGGTTTCCATTGAGACAAGTCCCATGGGTGTTGAACTTTCAAAAGATAATTTACTGGTGCAAATAAGTAAAATCTTTTGTGTTAAGGGTTCCCCATTTATTCATAGGAGAGCATTTCTATGTTGTCTAATTTTAGTAAGAGGATTTTCTCATCCTTTTATTTTTAGTGCAAACAAATTATACCTTGTTTGCCAACTTAATATGCCTACTTCAGAAGTAAGCATACACGTAAGCAGGAATTAGGGACAAAGAATTGTCTTTTGAGCCATGAAAAGACAGAACTCGCATGGGATGAGAGCAGAAAGCAACATTAGATCCAATAGGAAAACTACAGATAATGTTTGAACAATAAAATTAATTCTGCCTTCCTACATGGTAGAATCCACTGAGACAAGGATCTAAAACAAATCTTTAGGTGAACTTATTTTATAAACATGTCCCAAAATTATTGGAATAATTTGTTTTCCAAATCCATAAGAATCCTTTTATAAATAAAAATATTCTTGGTTTTCAGGTAGTTTTAAAGATCACATTTGCAATTTAAGCAGGCACTAGCTTCAGTGGGACTGTGCTTCAAAACCTTAATTTGTAAATTAAATATTCAGGACTCTAACATCACTTTCACATAAAAACAATGCTATAAATGATGTTAGATGTTCAGAGTCAATTTTTGAAATCCACAAAATCATAGTCAAATCATATGATTTGTAGAAATAGAGCTTTGAAGTGAAAAATAGTAGAAAACGGTACTATATGATTCCAAAACATTAAACCAATTCAATAACATACTTTTGAAAATCGTGTTTACTTTGAGTAACAGCTCTAAAGGGAAGCAAATTTGACTATAAGTGAATGAGAAATCAAAAGAGAAGGTAAGGTTTTTATAAAACACAGAGAAATTAGTGATGACAGGAGCTGTATTCTCCTGAGTAGAGGAAAAGGTGATGGACGGAAGGGAAGAGATGTTGAGTAGAGCTAGAGGATGAGGGGCAAAGTGGTCTCAAGTGTGGGTCGCTATTGGACTAGCATATTGGACTAGCTACTGAATAGAAAGGATAGTGATTCATGGCTATGTTGGTAACTCAGGTGTATTCAATGATTTTAAATGAATGCATACATATAGTAGTTATACATTAATTTAGAAAGCAGATGAACAGAGGAAATGTTTAAGCAGAGACAAAGAGCATGAATGTTTATTCAGTGAGCACCAAGGAATAGTGGGAAGAGAGAACTTGTGAGTCTCATGGACTTCTACTGATGGCTTTTTCTCTGAATTACTTGACCTCCACTCAAGGCTTTACTGAACTCCACTTTTTCTGTTCTTTTTTTTAGACTTACTTATTTTAGAGAGAGAGAGAGCAGGAGGTAGGAGCAGGGGGTGGGGGCATTGGGAGAGGGAGAGAGAATCTCCAGCAGACTCCATGCTGAGCATGTGGAGCCCAGTGCAGGGCTCTATCCCATAACCCTGAGATCACCACCTGAGCTGAAACCAAGGGTCAGATGCTCAACCAACCGTGCCACCCACGTGCTGAAATACTTCTATTTTACTATTTCTCTTTATTTTTTTGTTAATTAAATTTGATGGTGTGAGGGAACAGGCAGTCACTGTACCTGGGGATGGAGGACCAGGAGTATGAATAATCCAGGGAATAAGGCCCAAATAGTGGTGTATTTATCTTATTTTTCCTCTATTCTTTGGATGTTAAGGTCTTAGCAGTCCCAGGTAGAGCCCCCTTTACTTCCATTTAACCAAAAGAACAAGTGTTAGAGGTGAAAAACAGAATATTTCCTCATGACTAAAATTCTCCATTCAAAAAAAATTTAATTTCAAAATAAAAGCCTGTGACGTATAGTACCTCTTGCTTTGATCTAAGCCTCACTACTAGGCTAATTTGCAGTATAAGAACAAAAAATTAGAAAACTTTCCTGAAAAGGGGCCCATAATTCTCTATCAATTAAATTTTCAGAAAAAATAATTGTCTAAACAGAAAGTTTCTAGAATCTCTATTAATACTATTTAGGTTGAGACATAAGAGAATTCATCATCTGGGTTCCTAAGATCCCTCTTCACTCTGGATATTCCACTAGGGGAAAAAATAGTTTATTTTCCATTGAAGAAAGTTGTTAAAGGATTCTTTAATTATGGGTAACCCCCCGCCCCCTTTTCCATTCCATTCTCAAGAAATAAGAACAAAGGATAAGATGGAGGGTTGATAATATCTGAAGGAGAGTCTTAGGACAGTCAATGCCTGTGTGAGTTATCTCAATCTCTATTTTGCATCTTTCAAAAACTGTGAAAACCTGAGCTTAGGGATGCCTGAGTGGCTCACCTGGTTAAGTGTCTGACTCTTGGTTTTGGTTCAGGTCATGATCTCAGGGTCCTGGGATGGAGCCCCATGTTGGGCTCCCCACTCAGCAGGGAGTCTGCTTTTCTCTCTCTCTGCCTCTCCATCTGCTCACTCTCTCTCAAATAAATAAATAAATCTTAAAAAAAGAAACCTGAGCTTAATAAGACAACAATGATATCACTACCCAACCTTGTATGTATTTCCCAAATGCTTTTCTCCCCAAACCTTTGAAGCGATACTTCAAAACTGCTTGAATGGTGCTGTATCACCCGTTATCTTCATATATAAACTTGTTCCATGTTCCCTGTACTTAGGTTTCCAATTAATATGTCTTTGTCTTCTACTCTCCCTTGGCCCAACAAAACTTGACCATCATGGAGCCTGAGTTCACTCATTTATTTATTCAATTTATTTATTCAACAATGATTTTTGTGGGGAACCTGGGTGGCTCAGTCGGTTAAGCATCCGCCTTTGGCTCAGGTCATGATACCAGGGTCCTGTGATTGAACCCCGCATCGGGCTCCCTGATCAGCGGGGAGCCTGCTTCTCCCTCTCCCACTCCCACAGCTTGTGTTCCCTCTCTCGCTGTATCTCTCTGTCAAATAAAATCTTAAAAAAAAAAACAAAAACAATGATATTTGTTAAGTACTTCATATGCCAGTCACTTTTCTAAGCCCTATGTCCAGGCTTCTGTTCTCATAGCAATTTTATGTTAGTGGAGAGACAGACCCTTCTGAAAGAACAAATACATAAATATTCAGACCCACTAAAATATGAGTTATCCACTAACTCAAATCATTTATTTTCTACATTTTTTTCCTCCAAGTTTTTTCCAATCTTTATTGGATCCTACTCTTTAACCTTACTGATTCTTACTGTTGTCAACCATGCACTAAAATCTATCTGATTCACTTACTCTTTTAAGGCTTTACATCTCCTTAAATGGAAAGGACAAGGAAATGCATAAATTTACATATTAGACAAAACTGTATTGCCTGAGAAATCTAATCCAGATAGCTGGGCCCAAATAACACCAGATAGCTACAGTGTGGCCATTATGGAATCAAATACCCTACAAACCAACTCACAAAAACCATCTTTTCTGATCCTGAGATTTTCCTTAATTATATTTTCCAGTGATTAAGTGTTCTATTCTGGGACACATCAGAATAAATGTTTTGCTCCATTGTTCTATCTGGTCAAGTGACTTTGGTATGGATTAAGTTAGACTAGCCACTTTTTAATTCAATAAGGATTGTATGCATCTAATCAATATAAAAACAGCAATAGACTCTAGAGGATTCACTGTGGTAACAGAAAAGAAAATGATTTAATTGAAGATACCGGATACAAAGCAGACAGTAGAGGATAAGAAAATACATGGCAACCTATGTATATATTTTTAATATAAGAGATAAACCAATATCCTGAAAAAGTTGCAGAACTTGGACAGAAGTTAATAATTTCCCTAATTAGCACTTAAAAATAAATAGCATTTAAATGTAACATATAATTAGAGAACCACTTTAATAATAGAAATTTTTACATTTGCTTCTGCTGATACTTATTTCAGCCTAATAAAATATTTTATGGAGAGTTAAATACTTTTTATGGTAATTTAATAAAAGCAAAAGTTTTGTTGCTTTCATTAGTTTATTTAGCGTGGATTCATTTTTTTATTTGAATATATTTTTCCCAACTGTCAGGCATTTAAAGAATCTTCATTTTGCCATACATTTAAACACTTAAGTAATGTGTGGCTAAGCATTTCTTGAACATATACATACCCAAAAGAATACTCTAGTTCACATGAACATGGGAGAGAACTTGATGTAATCCTATAGAGAAACAGAACCACAGTAAGAAATGTATTAGATAGGAGAATATTTTTTTAAAAACCCAGTAAGAATGTGAAGCAACAGAGGGATATGTTGAAGCTTAGAAAATTATTTCAGGTGCTATGAACTCTGGAAAGTTGTCCATTTCCTAACATTGTAAAATTCACACTTAACTATCTGAAGCATTTTCTAATTTTACTACATGCATCTAGATTAATCATTGATCACAATTTGTATCAACAATCCTGATGAACTGAGATGAAGTACTCACCACTCCTATTCATATATGCATATCTTAACAGCAATATTATTGTAAATATTTCTAAATATATAGATCAGCCAAATAAAAATGTAAAAATCCTCAAGGGTCAAAAAAAAAAAAAAAGAACTCAAAAGCAGAGTACAAAATAAGTAGAAAGGCTAAGATCTGATGTCATGACTGAACAGGGAGGGGTGGGTCCCTTATCAAGTCTCTAATGATCAGAGATCTGGAACTGAAAATCTCACATATATTCAAGACCCAAGAAGAGCTGCCTTCTCTTTGATGAAGCAGCTAGAAAATTGTACCCATTGATCCAGGGAAGTGACTAGAGCCTGTCTGCCTAGAAATCTAGATGAAATGGGGGAAAAAAGTAGCTCTACTGTGACAAGTCAGAACACCAGGCCGTGGTATATACCAGTATGAGGTTTAAATTTATATTATTCACAGTGCATGATTCCTTCAAAATTGTACATGAACTAGTGGAAACCTACAATTTTGTTTAGAAACCTATCTGAGCCAGAGCACACAGGACCCCTTAATTAAAAAAAAAAATCCTGAAAATGATTTTTCAATTAAACAATGATAAAGGCCCCACATGAGAATTGTCCAACATAACGAAGAATAAGCAGGCACTAACAGCTAGAATCCTAAAAATTTGAAAAATAATTGTAAAGAAAAAAGTGAAGAAGTAGAAACCAACAGGAGGACTTTATAAAAATAAATTAGCAAATTTGAAAAAGAAATAATACTCAAAGAGAAGAAAAATATAGTTTTCAAATTTAAAAACTTAATGAAAACTTTAAGGAGGAAAAGAGAAATGGCCTAAGGGAATATTAATGGCTATGAGTTATATCTGAAGAAATTATCTAGAATGAGCACAAGAGTGTCAAAGTATGGAAAAGTTAAGAGACAGGAAGGAATAAAATGAAGAAGTACATCATATATCTACTAGGAATTGCAGATGGATAATTGTAGGATAATAGCTGAGAATTCTCCATGTTTGAAGAAAGATGTGAATACCATATAAAGAATCATTCCCAGGCACAAGCCAGATAAATAATAACAAATTCACACATAGATACTGTAACAAAGCCACAGAACACCAAAGATAATGCAAAGACCTTAAAAATCAATTAGAACAGACAGTATATAAAAAGGTAATGAAAAAATAATCATTTCAAGTGTTGAAGGAAAACAGCAAACTCAAATTCCATGCTTATGTAAACTATTTTTTCAAGAGTGAGAGAAAAATAAATACATTCTCAGGAAATGGCTAAAGAAGTTCACTACTCATAAAAAATTTTGAGTAACAAAATATGTATTCTCTGCATTTTAGTGAAACCCTGGTTGTAAATGTTTTAAGCTTGAAAACTTGGTTATTCGGGGATTCACTAAACCAAAATACGTTATCATCAATGGAATATTATTAAAGACCAAATTCATTGCTAGCATATCTTTATGTATCAAATGTTTGAAAAATTTTTTAAAGATTTTATTTGTCAGAGAGAGAGAGGCCCAAGCACGGAGTGCGGCAGGTAGAGGGAGAAGCAGGCTCCCCGCTGAGCAAGGAGTCTGATGTGGGACTTGATCCCAGGACCCTGGGATCATGACCTGAGCTGAAGGCAGACACTTAACCGACTGAGCCACCCAGGCATCCCAAATGTTTGAGAATTTTAATGGCATGAAAGAGGTGCCCTTTTGACAGCTAGTTAAGTGGCCTGAAATGTGGAAACTGCGCACTGTCCTGACCATTTACCTTTTTCAGGTTGTAAGTTTCTAGCATTGCCATTATTCTTTTTTTTTTTATTATTTTTTTAAGATTTTATTTATTTATTTGAGAGAGAGAGAATGAGAGACAGAGAGCATGAGAAGGAGGAAGGTCAGAGGGAGAAGCAGACTCCCCGCCGAGCAGGGAGCCCGACGCGGGGCTCGATCCTGGGACTCCAGGATCATGACCTGAGCCGAAGGCAGTCGCTTAACCAACTGAGCCACCCAGGCGCCCGCATTGCCATTATTCTTAACAGCAACTTCAAATGTGAAATCTGTATGCTCTCCTAAGTTCATCCTTCTAATTCTTGAACTGTCATTAGAGTAGCCTTGTGCATTTCAAAATGCACATCCAGACATTTAGATGTACATACACATATATTAATGTCTATTTTGCTCAAATATTCTGGAATAGTGTGAAAATTTTATAAATAATTTAGTGGCTAAAACTTTATACCAATCCCTTGCCCAGCACACCTAAGAAATAGAGGATAGCTGAGCTAGGGGTTGTAGAAAAGATTGTTGGGATCATTGGAGTAAGTTCTTACCAGACAGCTTATGATCATTCACAACTTCTCCGTATTGAAACAAGTAATTCCATGAAGAAGATAGAAGAGCATAGACTAATGACTGAGTAGCTTAACAAGACTGAGCCTTTACCCAGGACAAAAACTTAAGAGCTCCTAGAAAAAGACCAATTATTAAGACAAATGTGTGTAAATAACTTCTCTACCTCTTAAATTGATTAGAACATTTACAAATCAATTATAGTCCTTTATATGCCTGTGATGTTTCTTATGTCCTGGACAGAATGTGTCAAGATAATTAACAATTCAAAGGCTCTTAGCAAGATAGTAGTATATAACTAGTATATTATTCCCATTCTATTTCATTCTTGAAGTTAATGTATTTATTTAAGATGATCATAAATTAGGAAACAAAGGAATGAATTTAATAGAAACAATAAACATTCATGAAAGAAACACACTATATAAAAGTGAATTAAAATTTGCTATCAACTATATAGAAAATTAGATGGAGTTTTTGGCTCACAATAGCTTACTGATGGGCAATATTAAAATGCTGTTATAAATGAGCATTATTCTAAGCTATCCATGTAGAAAGATAACAGGAATAATCCTGGGCATGATCACTGTACTGGAGAACTGAGTTCAAATTTAAGTCCATAACTGAAGAATATCAGGAATAAAAATGTAGAAGGAGTAACCAAATTAGTTAAAGGTTGTGCAATAATCTTATAAAAAAAAAGAATAAAGAAATTTCAAGATGTTAAAATGAGAAAAAATGAAGCACCAAATGAGGACATAAAGTAAATATATGCCATTACAAGAAACATTGTATAGTGAGGACCAAAAGGAGAGAAACTTGTCTAAATTGTAGAAGAGTGGTCGATGAGATGATGTAATATTCTGCAGGACAGAATGTTGAAATCTGCTCCAAATTTGTTTAAAAAGACAGGTATTTGTCTTTTTTGAAAACTTTTAATACAATTCTGGCTGACAATGGAAAGATGCATTTTTTAATATTTCCTAACTCTCACATATTTATAGATAAATATTGAAACTGTACTTGGAAAGCTTATTGTAATAAATCTGAAGGTTTTCTGAAATATGAGCATAACATGACAGTTTTCTAGGTGATAAGTTATTTTATGATTTTGTTATTACTCTCCAAATGGGCAAAGGCAAACCTGAAAAAAAAAATCTTTTAGGAAAATATTATCTTTCCAAAATGGCTCCCTGTCAAGATGGCAGCTGAGTACAGAGACTGACTAGATTAATCCTTTAGGTTTAATGGTTGTCTTGATGTTCCAGAGGAGAAATGATCACTCTGTCTTAACATCAAAGAAAGCACTCCTCCAGGCATAGAGCGATCCTGTTCACATTCCTCACACCCCCTACATATTAATGGGCACATTCCAGGTAGAAGACATGATAATGAATATTTTATGTTGTTTTAGAACTTTTAATTTCAAAAATATTGGAGGTTTTTAATCTACTGTAAAGATATTTAGTTTTAAAATTTGATTTTATAATTTAGTTACTTGAGTAAATTTTTTAGACTGACTTATGATCAACAGGCTTCAAGTTTATTTTGGATGCAAAATTTCTCCTCACACAATCTACCAAAATCAACAAAGGAAATCGTTTCAAAAAGTATTCCTCCAATAAAAATTGTCTGTAGTCAGGAAAATTGACATTAATCTATTTTTATTTACCAACATCCTTGTATTTTTTCTTTATAAAAGCACTTTGGAGACGGAAGAGAAATTAAAAGAAAACAAAAAGGAAGGAAATTTATATACAACTTTAAAAACTATATGAAATTTTGCCTGATTTTCATGTAGCTTAGTATTCAATTCAATTCAATTAGCTGGTCTTCTCTGATTCCATTATGGTAAAGACAGGAGTGGCAGTGTTTTCCCACCAGTTTCTTCTGCATAGATAAAAGCATTCAAACCAAAAATCTAACAGTTTGTGTTTCTCTACTGAAAGAAATGTCTCTGGTGAGTAGGGAAGATGATTTACGTGCATGTACCTGAACTTATAAAAAATAATCTTTGTGTTCATCATAAGTTGAATTGATATTGCTATCAAACATGTACTCCAGTTTCTTTTGTATATCTCTAACATACCATTTAGGTTATAGATCTCCGATACCTTAGAACACTGGACAGTTTAGAAAAATCCATTGTGTTTTCCCCCTAATTTTTTTTTAGTTGGTAGTTTTTCTTCTTTCTTTAATGAAACTATTTTATTTTTAAGATTTTTTTTAAATTTATTTGAGAGAGAGAGAGAAAGACAGCACCAGCAAGGGGGGGGGGGAGGCGCAGAGGGTAAGAGAAAAGCAGACTCCCTGCTGAACTGAGAGCCTGATGAGGGACTCGATTCCAGGACCTTAAGATCATGACCTGAGCAGAAGGCAGACGCTTAACTGACTGAGCCACCCAGGGACCAGAAACGTAATTTAAAGGTTACAAAAATGTTTGTAAAGTTTTAGCTAACACATTGTAATGACTGAAAATTGCCTTTCCTATTATTTACTGCTCAGAAAGTAAATGTTAAATATATTTATTCTATAAGACAGAGCAAGTTACTTAGTTTCTTACACTGAAACTTCTTGTTTATATACAACAAAGTTCCTAACAGGGGAAAAGTAATTCTTCTGCATTAAGCCTTTCCATTCATGTCCTGAAACTACTTTTTTCACCCTTGTGGAATGTAAGTCATATACTCATTGATATGGATGCTCACATTTAGTTCATGGAACAGAATATTTACCTGTTTGCTTGTTTCTGTATAAGATTCTGGACTGTGGTGAGTGGCTTTCCATATACACATGAAGGGTTAGATACCTTTCTTCTTTCCTACAATGCCATCAGTATTGTGAGGCTCTGAATATAGGTGGAAAACTGACTCAATATTGCTAGTATTTCTTATTAAAATATAGCCACAATGCAGAATAGAGCAACACTGAAATTTTATGAAGCATGACCATGAAATAACAAAACTCCTGTTTTAAAAAAAGCTCATGTACTGGAATTTATATCCAAATGAGTGTTGTCCTTCACTGCGGTCATCTTAGATTTTAAAAATGCTGTCACTGTTGAAAATATTTTGGAACTGTTTTTAGAGCCAGTTATGCACAAGGAAGCATTTCGCGACAAACCCTGGGAAGGCACTGTGTTAATTACCATCAGTGCAAAAGTGGAGGCAGCCTTTCTGGGACATTTCTTTCAATGAGTTTTTGACCTCATCAAGTATATTTTTATTTTAAATAGTCCCTTTTTTTTTCACGGACAAAAAGATATATAGAAGAAGGGTTCTGAGGCTGATGGGCCCGTGAGGTCACATATTGGGTAAAGAAAACATTAAACTTTTTCTAAATATTAAAAACAAAAAACAAACACACAGGAAATACAAAGTTTCAGGCTGGATCCATGAGTATGAGTTCATTGTTTTATTCACACCTTGTTATATCATTTAGTTATATACTCATTCCAGACAAGTATATAAGGTCCTTACTAGAACCTGAAGACTATACATAACCCGCCCTGCTACCTCTTTGAGTGGGGATACAGAACTTTACTGGAGCCTGTAGTACTCTGCATACCTAGTTACCACTTGATATTCAGTTTGCATAGGGATGAATAAAATGGACCCTAAAAAGCCAGCCTATACCAGGTCCAGACAGGTTCACTAATGACCTTTACCAAACGTTTAAGGAAGAAATCGTACCAGTCTTCTACAGTCCCTTACAGAGGATAGATGCAGAAGGAGTATTTCTAACTCATTCTATGAGACCAGCATTATCCAAACACCAAAACTAGACACATTCATTACAAGAGAACCACAGACCAATAGTCCTCACAAAAAGAGATGCAACAAACCTCAACAACAGCCAGCCTGTAAACGATCCTGCCAGATGAAAACAGTAATGGAGCTTGGAGGAATCTTTTGCCTCCTATAAGAAACTGTTCATTTATTCAACCAACATTTACTGTTCAGAGCACTATTCTATGTGGTCATGAGATCAGACTTATTACCATCCCTCATTCAGTCACTTATTAATTCAGTCACCCAACAAATACTTCTCGAACATGTACAATGTATCAGGCATTATACTACCTGGGGTTGGGGAATATCACAGGGAGCAAAATAGACCAAATTACTGCCTTCATGGAACTTACCTTCTCTTGGGGAAACAGACAAGAAACAAGATCTACATATAAAATGCAGACGTATATATAGTAAAGATATCCATGGTAAAATTGAAACACGTTATTGATATGTGCAAAGGAGGAGATGAGAATTTAAGATTGCCTCCTTCACATCCTTTAGGGACTTACGTAAAGTCACCCTCTCAAAGAGGCCATTTCTGAACAACCAATGTAAATGTTACAATCTTGACAATGTCTCCTGGAAAAGAGAAGGTAGATGGGGAAGACACAGTAACTAGAGAAGGATGTGAGAAGGGATGGGCTTGGAGATGAAGTTGAGGAGCTGGGTTGACATTGACTCATGCAGGGCCTTGTGGGAAGTGGACAGAGCTTGGCTCTTCCACCTCATCTAATGGGAAGCCACTAGAGGGTCTTTTGTGGGGGGATACCATAAAGTGATTATTTTAAAAGTTCATTCCAGTTTCTGTGCAGGAGGATATTCAGGTATCAAAAGTTCAGGCAAAGAGCCAACAGGAAGTTATTGCAGTATTACAGACAAACTACCAGAGGCGAGATAATCATGAAGATTATCCTTCATGAAAGGATAATCATGAGAAGTAAAGAGACTTGAGACATATTTTGAAAGTAGCACCTATAAGACATGTTGATTATTTAGTTATTTAGTTTTTGCCTTGAACAACCTGGTGAAACCATTTACTGTGAAGGGAGAGACTCCAACAGGAACAGGCGAGGGAGGAGAAAACACGTTTCATTCTTTACATGGTAGTTTTGACATTCTCCTTGGACATCCAAGAGATGTCGAATAGGCAGTTAGATATGGGAGGCTGGCCCCAGGGGAAAAGAATGGAATGAAGATATCAAAATGAGATCTGTATGAAGTAAACTCCTCAGTAGCAAATTAAGGAACACCTTACTAAAAGTTCATTAACTATTAGTGACATTTATTATTATGTCACCTTATTATGTCTAATTATGAAATCTAACTTTAGGGAGTACCCAGTTTGATCCTGCAGATAATTGCTATCAAAACCTGGGCCAGCCTCTATGGGAGTCTCTTGGCATATGCCCCATGTTGGCAGCAGAGGTGCTGCAATCCAAGTATCATGTTGTCGCATGGCAACAGAGAAAGCAGGATAGCTGAAAGGAGAGAGTGTGGCAGAAAAGGACTTTTTTAAAAAATAGAGCTCTCTCTCCTAATTGGAGAGCAAAATCTTTTCTAGAAATTTACCAGCAGACTTCCCCAGTGTCTTCCTGTCCAGAGCAATATCGAACGCCCATCCCTAAACCATTCCTTGCAAAGGGAGAAGGGTATTATCTAAACTTGATAAGACAAGCATGAGTCACTTCTTCTGGCTGAGGTTCTTTCATTAATGAAAAAGTGAGGCTATATTGGGAAGGTAATCATCCATGTCCACTACATGAGGCACTGGCTTATAGATGGTACTTAAAATCAGGACAGGATGGTGACACCAAAAATATATCCACTGTACATTCCAAATATTTTTTACCTTCTCTCTGGAATATCCCTTTTATACGGCCACTGCTAGAACAAAATCATACATTCACCTAGAGTATCACCCATCAATAAATAATAAATAAAATAATAATAATAATTAATAATAATAAAATAAATAATAATAAAATAAAATAATAAAATAATAATAATAATAATTAGTTGCTTTTACAAGTGAAAGAAAATCAAAACCCAGAACTTAAGCTGGTAATTACAAGGATTATCTCTTACCATAGATGAGAATTAAACAGCCACACACAGAGAGACGTACACACACACATCGCATGATTTCTGGTTACTTCCTGTTTTTATGTTAGCTTAGGGGAAACAAAGCCTAGAATATTATGATCTTAAGTATATTTATTGTGGACTTAAATTCAGCAGATCTGTCTAATGGCCATTTTATCTTTATGAGCCATCATTTTCTCCTCTTTGAAATGCCTCACAGCTTTTGCCCTTGCTGTTCACTCAGGAAATTTTTTTCTTTTTAATTCACATTTCCTACTTCAAAATACCAAATGAATTAAAGTACATGACTGTGCTTTCCTGGCCACAGTAATTGGTCTAAGGATGGGCACTAAATGCAAGCAAGTTAATTATGAAACTCCTTCATATGATTATAATGACTTCATATGCACATACATTTTTATACTTGTCAGCTATTAACCTAGGTTTTTTTTCCTCTGTCTCTTAATTTAAAAATGGAATGAGAACAATGGCCTGCAATTTTGTACTGTGTTTTTACAATGTTAAAATTAGTCATTTGCCTATGAGCCAAGATACAAATAAAAACCTTTCTTGTGAAAAGTGCACCTATATTTGTGGGCTTATGGGGCTACAAGTTATAAATTGGAATACAGACAGGAAAAGGAGCTAATATCAGAAGGATTATCTCCACTGGCTCCTTAGTTTGCCTATCTACAAAACACAATTTTCTTGTTTACTAACTCAAATGCCCTTTCTTAAAAACCCACAACCATAGGATATATACATCATTTGGCCTATTGAGTGACCCATCTAGGGAAGGTGCTTGATTAAGTTATCTGAAATGCATTTGCTAAGTGACAGGAACTAAATTAGACATTAGAATTTTTCACGAAAAAAATGCAATCGATGCATTTGAGTGTTTCACAGCCTACTTGGAGACTGCCCCTAGTATGTTAAGTAAGATAAACAGAAAGGGGAACAAGAAACATCAGAGAAAGTTCTCTGAGAAAGGAAAAAAAAATAGAGCTCAGATGTAAACATAGTTGATCCAGCGACTGTGCTGGAAAGCTAATGAAATCAATTTTTTTAAAAGGAGATTAAATCATCTAAAAATGGGGAATAGACCTGTTGAAGAATCAGAAATGGGACGATCAGAAATAGTAGAAGGAGAGCTTAGAAAATTCACAGGCGAATAACCTGAATTCCGGAAAATCAGTTTTTGGGTTTGTGCACATTTAGAAGAGGGGTCACTGGATAGTATGTGAACATAAGCTTATGTATGTGAATGTGTTAGGTGACCTGTGAATGTGGCCATTCACCTGCCACTTCTGTGAGTGGGGTTAATAGATATTAACTGTTCATTCCTTTCCTGAGATGCTCCCGTATGCCAAGCACTGTGGCAGAAGCAAATAAGAGATGAGGGCCTCTGTCCTCAAAACGGTCATAATCTCTGATACACAGATAAAAAGCAATGTGATAAAATATATTTGCCACAGCTCCTATTTTGGTAATTTTTTTTTTCTAATTTTAAAATCTAATCCAGTTCGCCGATTGGCATTTAAATCATGACTATCTGGTTTACACCATCCTTCCATACAGTTACTCTGTTCTGTTTGTTCTATTATAGGAAAAAAAAAAACCAACGTGAGTTGATAACTGCATGTGTTTTTAAGTACAAATTCTTATCTGTGTCTGCCATATCACACTGTATTGTGAGAAGTCTGAAATTCAGGTTCTTTCTTAAGTTTAATTATCTGGTAGTTTCCTACAGCAGTCTGTCTCCTATTGACATGTCAAATTTCATTTTGTTCACATGTCTTTGGTGTGCGTCTCCTTGATATTGATAACAGAGGCTGGTGTAAGAGCTTATCTACTTTTGATTCCGAAAATGTAATAAAGAAGGGAAATATAAAGCAACAGCCAGATGTACTAGTTATTTAAGCATCCATCCAATGTTGGGGAATTCATTGGATGCACAATGCAAAGCCATCTCACTGCTATCAAAGACAAACAGCAGTGGCAAGGGACAGCACTTCTTTGACAAGTAATTCCTTTGAAGGAATAAATCATTGAAACAAAGCAAGATAGAATGGTATTATGTGAATCTTCTTTTTACTTTTAAGGTATCATCATTTCATGAATGGGCTCTTTGGTACTTATCTTATTCTTTTTTACTTCAGAACAACAACCCTTCTATTTTTGCCTAACAATTTAGGAGTAGAAATGTGGTGAGAATTAGGAGACTTTACTCTTCGCTCTTTTTTTAATTTTAACTGTATTTGGTCCATTGGTGTAGATCTTAGATAATTATCAAAATTAAAGTAACGTTTGAGGGAAAAATAATATGAGAAGATATCCTAAGAAGTTATGTAATTCTTGCCTGCCTATGCAGATTTGTCATTTGTAAAGGCCTTCTGAAAAAGGAGTCTCACAATATCTTGTAGAAACTCTTCCTTATATCTAACCCAAATCCTTAATATTCTGTATTAGCCTTGTATTTTCTCCTTTCTTAGAAAATTTGTAGTCGAGTGTCATGTCTCTTTGGCCTATGGCCAATGCCAAAAACATGAAAATGTAGACATTTAACAATTGTGGACCCCTACATAATTAATTCTGTTTCCTTTGGATTTCACAGATGAAAGTAAACTTAGATTTATAATTAAAAGAAGGGAAGAATTATTCATTCGGAATCATTTTATGTAAAGGAAGATTTTTCATCATTGATCTAAAATCATAAATCAGCCATTTTTATCCAAGAAAATTCTAGAGAAATAAATTTGATTTTCAAATGTGATTAGAAAAACTCAGACATTCAGCCTTGCCCTTTCTATGAACCCTTTCCCAGGTTAACAAGTTTTCTCAGTCTCGTCATTTTTGGTGCTGTTTATAAAACTAATAATTGCATGTAAGCACTGAATTTATTTATAGATTTTATAAAATCATGCTGAATTGTTTAATGGATCAGTATGTGTGTGCCAAGCTGATTTGGTTCTGTGTGGATTACTGATTGAGGGAAAAAAAAATAGCTGAGTATTCTGTAGTGAGGGTTATTACAGGAAGAGTCATTATTTCCTGGAATATTTATTTTGAGGGACCATGGGCAAGTTGAGGGCCAGGCTGCTCACCAGGGTCATTGTCCCTCTCATACTGTTGCCTTTTCCCCAACTCAATATCTCCTTGGGAGGAAGAAAAAAGAAAGGGATAGCTCCTTTTTTAGCTATGCCCCGAGTGCCACAAACAACAGATAGCACCTGGAAGTCAGTGTGAGGACTGAAATATTTAAGAGTTTTAGAAGTGGTTATACCTGGACTTGACTCTTAACCCTACCAGCTACCTGTGTGTGACTTGGCAAGGTGACTCACCCCCTCCAGCATATTGTCTTTTATATGTAATAATTGATTTCTTTTAAATTCTTTTTATTTATGCAACAATTTAAAAGAGTCCTCCCAACATCATCTCAGACAAGAAGTGAAGGTAGATAAGGTTTCCAAACTCTTTTGACTTCTAGTTTGTCAGTGGCATGAGGTTCTATTAAGATATAACTTAAAATAATGCTCGTTAAATAGTAGGTGGTGACATATGAATGGGTCCTAGAATCATCTTAGTGGTTTGTAACCGGTAAGAAATGTATTTCTTACCATGCGTCAAAACTTGAAAAATCTTTAAAAGCTACTGGTCTAAGGAGCTGGGTCATGCAGTACAATGTAAAAAGAAAACCAAAAACAAAACTTCTCACTCGCAATCCCGAGCACAGACCAACTCTTCAGGAATACTGGAAGGAAGGAGTACAGTGGTATCTCCAATGTCTGTGACTGCCTTGGGTCTTCTTGGTAGTCGTGCTGTTGTATTAAGTCAAGTAGATGAGCTGCAGATGTCTATGTGCAAGGGATATCTAGCAACTCACAATGTTCATCTAGTCGGACACTTGTGGGAAGAAAGCAAATAGATCAGTACATCCTTGTTTAAGAACCGTTTAGGTGCCTTTCCTAGAAATTCAGCATGCTAAGATTACTGCAGAGAGAATTCTCTATTCGTTTACTCTATGTACTTTGATATTTGTTCTTTGGCATTTTTTTGTGAGCAACAAGATGGCTGCTCTATGCTAATAAAATCCTCACACATCACCCCACAACTCATCCACTCCGATAGCTATATATCTAAAGACTCAGAGCCTGCATTACATTTCTCTATTTCTAATAACAATATGAAACTGTCGGGCCTAAATTATCCTGGACCCCAATCTGTGAAAGGACATATAATCATAGGAAAAAATATATTCCTTATCAGAACAAGCAGCTGTGCTCAAATATTGACTGAGCTGCATAATCATTTGGGCAGAGTATATCTTGCAAGGAAGGACAGTAATATTCACATGCTTGTATTTTTATTTTTTGTGAGTTGGGTATTTTCCCTCCAGAGTAATCATTTTCCACATTCTTGGTGAAATCAGGTTGATGCATCAAATCAGCCATCCTTGAATATTTTAAGCCTTTGACATTAGGCCCTGTAATGCTAATTTGCATACTGCTTACTGATGTGAATGCCCAGTCAGAAAATCAGCTATTCCACTGGGACCCCACTTTTGTCTTTCTAAAAGCAGTTGCACATCCATAATATTCAGCTTCTGGAAAGAAAAACTTTCAAACTAAACAGACTGTGCTCATTTATGTTAAACTCAGTTTTAAAGAAGCAAACAAAAGAAAAACACATTTTTTGAACCACATAAAATTGCTACTTGACTCATTTTGACATGTAAAAATGGCAATTTCAAATAGTTCAATCTGGGACTACTTTTGTTTTCTGATACTAGTTTTGAAGAAGATAAAATCCTGTGTCCAATATACAATTCCTTTTAAATATCCAGACTTTCTGAGTTTGGCCAGGCTTAGATACAGTCTGACGGTTTTCTTTATTCTTGTATTTAGCAAAGATTTTCCTAAATTCCTACTATATTCAGAGTGCCAGGCATGTGGTAAAGACAAAGGTAAAGCCAACAGACTCTTAAGAATCATACAATGTTTTGGGTTGGTTTGTTTTGTTTTGTTTTGTTTTCTGATAGTAAGCTGGTGGCAAAACAAAGAAAGTTAAATGCTTCTTTTCACTCATAAAGTGACACAGAACTTGATAATCCATCAAAATGTGTGGATTTTCTTAAATATTGCTTCAGTTTGGGATTACTATCATCAAATTGCTTCTTATATTGGCCCCTTACATATTTCCTCCTGAGTAGATTCACTCTACAATCCACCTGCCGGTGTAACTTACTCTTTCCCAGATATTGTTCCCCAGTCTTTAATATTAATGATCTACTCTAAGAATTCAACCACCTAAAGTATCCCTGTGTCTTGAAGCATTAACAAAACACCAAGGCAAGTCTTTAATGTTTAATTGCACCAGCTATGATCAATAAAATATTATAGTTGTTCATATGTTACTGTACTTTGTTTTTTGAGGAGAGGCGAATGAGATGTCCATGTAGTTTGCCCCTTTATAAGATAATTCACTGAATGGTCCATCTGTCGCTATTTCTAGTTCTTTCACATTTACTTTAAAAGTTGCATCTTTTTGTGTGTTTTGCTTTGTTTTGATTGGAGGGAGTCCTTTGTTCTGTGTTACTATTTTGAAACTATTGCTTCCACCCATCAATAGAGAATGCAGGAGGGCTTTTGTTTTCTTCTTAGGACCCTCGTTTTGTCTTTCCATTGACAGTCCCCTCTGTGAAGGCCGCACTGAGGACCCCCAGACGGTAGCCTGAGTCCCACAGACAGAGCAGCTAAGCCAGGGATTCTCAACCTCAGCTGCACGCTGGTATCACCTGTGGAGTTTAAAAAATACTGACCCCCGGGTTCTGCTCCTGAGATTCTAATTAAATTGGTCCAAATTGAGGCCAGGACATCAAGATCTTTTAATCCCCCTCAATCCCCCCTCCCCCACCCCAGAGCAAGTCTAATGCACAGTAAAGTCTGAGAGACACTGGCTGAAGTTTTAAAAAGAAATCCCTAGCATAGCTGCCTCTTTGGTCTCATTGAAGCTGAGCCCAAACTTTAGAGTAAGCTAAAAAGCTAAAGCCTATATCCACTTTTAGTAACCCATTTTGTGATGAGCTGGCTACCATTTATACAGTTTTTGCCCCCTGCCCCAAATTCATCAAAAGTGGAGTTCAGATCTCAGCAAAGGTGAAAAACAATACCCATTATAGCCCTCAAGTCACTCTTTGGTATCCACTGCAAGATTATTCTACTCACATGACAATTTGGGCAGCTTTCTCCTGAGAGTAATTAACATCTGTGTAAAGATGTAATCACCTGGAGCAGCTATGTAAGCCAGAGCCATCTCAAGAGCTTTCGTTTCTAGAGGCAAAGAAATTGTATTACAACAGCATTTCACCAGCATATCTTAGAACATCAGTGTAATCAGTACTAGAATGAAGCATTGTAAGACTGAATAACAGAAAGAGATTAATTTCTATTAAATATCTACATCTTTTGGTTCTCTAAAGTAGATTAGGCTGGGAAGGAATAATGGAGGATTTTACTCAATCTCCTCTGACTCTGTGCACAATTCCTGCCCTTGCTGCTGAGGCTCACCAGAAGGGGGGCGGGGAAGGAACAAGAAGTAGCCCCAAACATGTAACTAATCCCCAAATTAATTGCTGTTTGAATGAACTGCATTGTTATTTTGATTCAGCTTTAATTTACATTGACAAGGACATCTTTTCCTTTAGAAAGGAAGATTTACTATGTAACATTATACATGTTTAGAGTCAAAAGCTTGCCTGAAGTTTCTGAACTGTTTACTATTGTCCACATGTCAGCTTCATAATAATCCAGGTCTTTCCCCATCCATTACTGTTATAAAAAGGTCTACCTATACAATTATGAGTATAATTTTACCTCTTTCTTTCCACGTGCATACCATTTTAAGAGAACCGAAAGATCTTTCTCAGGTTTTGCTGTGACTTTTATGTTTCAAAGCCTCAGTGCATTCAGTAAACTATAAAAAGTAGGCATCAATAGTAATTTTTAATGAATATAACATTTCTGTTCCATATTAAAGTCCAGCTGCTCTCAAGAGAATCCCTTGGTCATCTCTGCAGCTATGGTTCTGGCTTAGGGAAATGTTACTGAACACTAATTTTTGCACAGGGGAAGGGTTGGCTCCAAGATTTTACAAGAGAATCTCACAAAAATAACTTTTCCCTTTGACTACAAACTATACTTTATTGATACCAATTTAAGAGGAAAACATGAAATGGGAACTCTGCTAGGTTTCTGAAGGCTTGGGGTCTTACTGGAACGTTGTTAAAACCTTGGGGGAAGAGCTTTAAACTTCCCTTGATGGTTATTTCTGTTGCTAATAGTAAAGGGTGTTCTCAAAGATCCCCCAAATTCAGCAAGACCACATTGACACTGTTATCTGGTCAAGAGATAGGTTTCTAAATACTGCATCAAACATCAAATGTAAGAATGACCCCAAAGCACAGTATGATTTGAGGATGCTATAGAGTCCTACTTCATACCCAGCAAACCCATGGACCTGCTTTACTCCACCCACCCAAGTTCAGTCAGGCAAAATACAGAAAATGGGTCAAATAAATCAGAAACAGGGGGCGGAGCAAGATGGCGGAGGAGTAGGAGACCTGGATTTCGTCTCCTCTCAGGAATTCAGCTGGATACGGATCAAACCATTCTGAACACCTACAAACTCAACAGGAGATCGAAGAAAAGAAGAGCAACAACTC
>NC_138373.1:124234104-124283363 GCF_054177405.1 Leptonychotes weddellii
GGTGGTGGGTATTGAGGAGGGCACATTCTGCATGGAGCACTGGGTGTTATGCACAAACAATGAATCATGGAACACTTCATCTAGAACTAATGATGTAATGTATGGGGATTAACATAAGAATTAAAAAAAAAAAATCAGAAACATAAAGAACAGAGAAACTCACACAAGTGGCCTTGGAATCACAATGCTTAAAAGAAACTCAGAGAAACAAGGATTGGATTACTCACAAAATACAGGTAGGCCCAGTCACAGTATTAAGTAAGAATGGCAAGTCCTAGAAACCATTCAGCTTGCATAAATCTCAGTGATTTTATCAGAAAGACACGGGTATCTACACAATCCAAGGAAGCATTAAGCTTTCACACCTCAGGGAGAATGGGATCCATTGCAACTTCAGAGATATCAGTGGCAGGAATATGTTCTTTGGGCTTCTAGAAGTCTACAGGCCCAATAGCTCAACTCCTTATATCTTTCAGTTCAAATTCCAAATTAGCAGGAAAATAATTTGATTTTCCTACTTGAGGTAAAGGGCCATTCCCATATTAATTAGCACAGTAAGGAAAGCTGTTCTTGGAACAAAAACATGGCTCTTGGGAGTCATTCCTATGGACAGTGTGGGCAGTTCTCAACTAGGAACGCCCAGACAGATAACTCAGTAAGATTCTTTTATGACTATTTTCATACAGCCTGAAAATAAAAAGGAGAGATAATCAAAATACAGGCACATTTATGTATTGTGTTATTCCCAAAGTTTCAGGCCTTTCTATTTTGCCTAAATTACCTCACGTTCTTGATTGCTAAATATTATGTAATCGTACATTGAGAGAAGGTGGTAATATTTTTTTTTTAAAAAATAGGACCATGAACAATATTGAGAATGGACATCTGTTCCATTTCTCTTGAGTTTCTGAGGGACTGAGAGAGGAGTGTGACCCTGGGGTGACCCTCTTCCTTCACAGAGGCTGACTTGTACCCTAATCTGTCTCTTTCCACTTTCTTTCCCTCTTTCTCTTTCCCTGTTTTGGAAAGAGAGATGGAGAAGGAGAGGGTGGAGTTAGGGTGAGTGAATGGGTGGGAGGAAAAGCAAAGAGAAAGGCAATGAGGACAGAAGAAAGAACGAAGAAGAAGAAACACATAGGGGCAAAGAGAGTCTTCCCGAGAACACTATGTTAAAAAAAAAAATGTGTTTCCTCACTCAGTAACCTAATGGAAAGTTAGGGGGAGCAATTACCTCAAGGAGCAATTTTAGTATATGTGCTGCCGAAGCGAGCACTCAAGGAGCAATTTTAGACAATCGAGGCTGGCTCTTACCATCACGTCTGTCTCTTTCCCAGTGCCCCTACTGCCCAAGGTGACTTTACAACAGCTCAGAGTCTTCAGTCTACATTTAGTAAGAAAAGATCTAGTTGATCTAAGTTTAAAACAACTTACAAATTGACTTATATGAAAGCTTTGCTCAAAAATAAGTTTTGATAGACTCGAAGATGAACAGAAGAATTACAATAACCCAGAAGGAGAAGGGGGGGAAAGCACATACTCTGAGAACTCCCAGAATAACCCTTGCTCTCCTCATAACTTGCCTTGTTCTGTCCTTAAGTAGAAGTCATTTTATTTCATTTGTCTGGGAGAAATAAAAAATTGAAATTAAGTCCAAGCCTGGAGATATTTTGAGAGACATGGGCCTCTAAGTTAGCGGAAAGGCGAGTTAAGAAGGCAAGAGCATAGTGGTCAGGATTTCACAAAGAGGTTTCACTCACCCTCCTTGGAAGGTAGCCCTAAATGTGTGAACTCAGTGGGACCCTTATCCTTTATCTAAAGACGAGCTTCTTTGCCAATGAAAAGTGCTTCTTGCTTTGTCCTGGCCACTGGAGTGCAAGCGATAGGAAGGCAGGTGCCTTGTCTTATGTAGAAGAAATGAACACCCAGAGCCTAGCATAGGGCCTGCCCATGGAGGCGCTGAGTAATGTGCTGAAAGGAAAGTAGGTCACAAGGCAGAGCCTAAACAACAAGGCGGACTTTGAGAAATGTGGGGAAGCAGTGTAGTATTAACACAGTGTTTAAGAGTGGGGGCCCTTGTGTGAGACCTAACCAATTCAAATCATGACACTGCCATTTTCTAGCTCTGTGATCTGTGCTGATTTGTTTAATCTCCTTGAACTCCATGCCCTTCTCTGCAAAACCGGGGTAGTAACATGAATTTTTCTCATTAGATAGTTCTTAAAAATAAATCAGCTGTTGGACAGAAAGCATATAGCACATCTCCCACCACACTAGTGTGCAGACACATTAAGTATAACAAGTTGTCGTACAGAGTTATATGCAAAATCCAATCATATTTTGTAAATACTTTGAGTTTTAGTATTGGTAGAAATTTTTACTCTATTATACTCATTACTTATCAAGGAATGGATAGAGTAAAGAGAGGTGATAAAAAGGTCCTATTTTGGGTTATTAACATGGATGGTCTGTCAGCAACGCTCTCTGACATGTGGCAGAATATGGGGTATTATAGTTCTGCGTTCTATCAACTAATCAATAAATAAGCTATAAAATATTCAAATAGGAAGCTCTGATCCACCAGGAATTTTGGGAAATTCATACCTGCTGTTTTTCTTCCAACATCAGCATGATTCAAAAGCATTTGTGTGTTTGGCTGTGATTGCAAGTGTTTTGGAACCTTCATTTGTTAACGCCTCCCTGAAGGGCAGCAAGTAATTTGGAGGCAACCTGATGGTGTGATTGCTAAGGGGAGAGTCTTTTGTGTATGTATAGTTTCACTTCTTGGGCATTATTTTTAAAGAGTCTACATCTTTAACATGTTTTTAATGTTCTTTGGCTAAAAATGGGAGGTGGTGATCAAAAGCAGAATGACCATGGTATACACTGCTTCTAACAGCCCTTCCAGTGACAAGTTCAGTTCTAATTTATATCGCTATTCCTTTTCTAATCACACCAGCCTGACAAAAATCTTTTATTTTTTTAAAGTTTTATTTATGTAAGTAATCTCTATACCCAATGTGGGGCTCAAACTCACGACCCAAGATCAAGAGTCACATACTCTTCCAACAGAGCCAGCCAGGAACCCCCAAAATAGCTTATCTTGGATTAAATTTATGTTTGTTGGACATACATGCTTAATAACAACTAGAGGTAAGAGAATCCCATACTCCAAATTTGAAATTGTGTGTTAGAGATGAAACGTATGTGTAGTGCAGGGTCCAGTGCAATACTTTGATTTTTCAGGAATCATTCACTGTCAGTAGTTAATGTATTCAGTATGTTAGTGAGAAGGGGGATGGGATCATCAGTGAAATGTAGAATCTGGTTAATATTCCTACCAAGAATTCATTAACTTCAACAAGATGTGATTTGAGAGCAAAGGTCCTAATCACCACACATTTTAAATAAGCACTTGCACTTAATAGGTGCCAGGGTTTTGATTATACAACTGGGAATTTCATACTGAGAAATGCTGACGTATTTTAAAAGTTCTCCTTGAGGTTAGTAGAAACATACAAAATGACTGGAATGTGTAATAAATGCAAGCATTACTGATATTAGATCAGATTATATGGAATTGGATTGGGGCATGGTAAAATATAGGACAGGGTATATTTCAAAAGCAATTCAAAACTAATTCACCATTACTAAACTGTGATTTAGATGCAAGCAAAATGGGAAGTAGAGTGTTATTTTTCTTTTTCAGGTAAGCAGTAGAAATATTAAAAATTGTAAACTTCCTCCAGGGAAACAAAAATACCTTTTTCTATAGGCAGAGTACCACTATGGTCTTCATCTTAATTCATATACTGTCATGGTAAGTAAGTTTAAGAGGCTCTAGGACAGGACAATTCCCCTTTAACCTTTGCAATCGCTAAAAGCTACCAGTATGATACTCTTCCTCTATTTTACATGTTCTATTTGATAGACTAAAATGGTGACATTTTACAGATCCCTTACACATTCTAAAGTTCATTTCCGTCAGAAGAAATAAAATCAAAAGTCCCAATCTCACTAACAAAGCCACTGCCAGAGTGACAGGAGAACATTCTGGAGATTCATCATTCACAGATGATTTAGAAGACATCTACTGTGGATCCTAATTAATTGGATTTAAAAAATCAATGATTAGGGTTTTTTTTTTTAAGTGCAAATTTTCACTCCAAGCCATTTTATCAATAAGAAGATGGTAAAATATGCTATTTAAGGAGAGAATGTGACTAGGATTGAGAAGACTCAAGATGTTACTCTGCTTTCCCTACAATTCGTTCACTTGGTTGGAAAGAGTCTGTGCTATTAGTGAGTACAGAGAGGCTGGAAGAAGTGAGCACACCACCATTATCTGACTAATTGCTTTGTGAAGTGCTTTTAGAAAAACTGGAAATGAAAGGCACTCCATACTACCAATTTATGGTCTATTCTTAGTGCCAATGATGCCTGAGAGAGCAGCACATTGTAAAGTCTGTTTTTCAGATGATAATATTTTTGACAAAGTGATTCGGATTTTAAAATACTCTCTTACTGAAAGGTGCCAAGTGATCATCTGCTTTTCATGATGTGAGGTTCATCATGAGTGTTCGCTTTCATTTCAACTTCCTTCATCCAAATCAACCTTTTTTTTTTTTTTGGCACTTGCTTCAAATGTAAAAGAAGATGAACAGAGTGCACAGATTAATTTCAGGAGTGTGATTAACTGAGAGGTTTTGCTTAGGTTAATTTCAAAGTTTTATCATTTTAAGAATGTTCCCTGTTTTAATCATCTTCATGGTAAAATAACTAAAATATTTAAGGAAAAACTGCTGTTGCGGGGTACATAGAAATGTTTGCAGACTTTTTTT
Source organism: Leptonychotes weddellii (assembly GCF_054177405.1). NCBI lineage: Eukaryota > Metazoa > Chordata > Mammalia > Carnivora > Phocidae > Leptonychotes > Leptonychotes weddellii. Next base: position 124,238,943 of record NC_138373.1, read on the forward strand.
TTTAAAGAGATGGAAATATGCCTTTTGTTTCTCCTTATACTATTCAAAAAGATTAAAACATTTTTACTATGATTTTTACTATAATCTTTTGCTGGTTAAAAAGAATGGCAGAATGGCATTGATAAAGTAAATTTAAGGGAAGATGAAGCACCTCAGAAAGACTATAAATTAAAAGTCATCAAGGCATGTGCTTTCTGCTCATTTTTATAATTTTTCTTTATGAACAACTTATTTGCTTTTAGCTAAAATGTCTTCGGCAGAAGGAACAGTAATGCACTTGTGTCGGCAAGATGAAACATTCCTCGTTTGGCTTTTACTGTCATTGTCATGTTTTTTATGATGAAGGGAATTTTGCTTGGAATAATGTTGTCTCATCAATTCACAGTTTTGAATTTTTTTTTCAAGGGAATGAAATTTGGCTTTTGAACCTCAGGTTTGGTATCCAGGTAGCAAGTGAGCTCTGCAGAAAATGTTCTGGAGCTGTGTTTGCTGAGATGTCCTGAACTCTTGCTCCAAGCTTATTTCATTTATATTCCATGTCTACTCAAACTGTGAATTTAGTTTAGCATGACTAAACACATTACATTTGCTTAATGACTGTGTATTCTTTGAATCTCAAATTCATTGAGTCACTCTTTTGGGATCCTTCTATGGTTAAAGCAGGCAAGAAGGGGAAGGTATGGCACAATGAGGAAAAAAATAGCCAAAAAAAAAAAACCAAAAACAACTTGATCTCTTAATCACTTTGTTTGGAAAATGATTTCATGAAACCTATAGTATTGGGCTTTAAAAAATATACATCTGTTACATTAAGATCAGTATGTAACTTTCTTTTAAAATGAGTAGCAGGATATTACATTTATGCAGCACCTTTCACCTCCCAAGGAGTGTGTTACAAACTATATACAGAGCACAGAAATCACTTTACCCACCACTGAAGTGGAACACAGCAGTTGTTTAACAGAACACAATACTGCAAAATCATTTAAGAAAGGAATTGAATGAGAGTACAGCCTCCAAAAGAAACTACAGGGGGGTTTAAGAAAAACAGACTACAATCTCTCAGCTTGGAATTTGGCCAGGACATTCAATCCAAACACTCCACTCTATTCCAGTTTTTCCCTTAAATATTCTAGTGCCTTTGACTAAATGATTTTAGTGTTTCTATCCCATGACATCTCCTGAGATCTAGTCCCTTAATAATTACTGGTCCAGAACTGACCCAGAAAGAAAAATTCCAATCAATGACTTTTCAATTTTCATTCTTCTATCACACCTGGGTTCCCACCTTTATGTGACCTTGCCAAAAGCCACCAGTCCATGTTAAAAATACTACAAGGCATATGCTATTTAAGATGAGACAAACTTTTTCTTATTTTTTTGTAAATATGAAAGACACATGCTTAATACATCACTGCAAAATTTGAAAGATTTTGAGAGATTCAGGGAAGTGAGTAACATGTCGGTAAAATAGATCAAATGTGTGTCATTGAGGGATTGTTTCCTTGTTTCTGATTATAAGAAAAGTCTACTTTAATTTACATTATACTGTAGATCTTTCCAAAGTCCTGAATGATAGTGTTCGTTCTACAGGTGTATTTATTTTAAAAATATATACGTGTATTTCATTTTCCCTTGTGAAGAAACAATAGAAATGTTCATAATTTCTATGACCTTCTCATATTTTATGTTTTGGTGATGTAGCCTATCTTCTCAAATTGTGTGTTAGACAGTCTCTTTTCTTTTTTTGTAATTCCGTAAAAACTCTTCTACAAAGAAGAATGTAGGCTTTGAAGTCAGGTTAGAGCTATATTTTTTCATCTGCCAGGTTTGAATCATCACTCCCCTAAAAGGATTAATTTCTTCTGTTCCAATTTTAAAGTAACAATTGCCAGCATCTGGAAAAGCATAAATTATGTGGAAAAACTGCCATGAGCAGAAACCATAATAAAATAGCCAGTCTTCATGTTTAGAGTAACAATGATGCCACCAAGAATTTAATTTTCTGTGCTTTCCTATATATCATAATTATGTCTTTTAACTAATATTCTAATCAAGAGAAGACAATCACATGTAGTTTATATATATATATGCCAAGTGATAATGAAGAAAACATACTACAACCACTGAATTTTTGTTTGATTTACAGTTGTTAACGGTGAAATTTCCTAGTTGTCTAAATTTCTTAAAGTAATATATTTGAACATTTAAAAGTAAGTTTTTATTGAAAACAGATCATAAATATAAAGGTGGTGACAACTGCAATTTCTCTTAAATAATTATAGAATGTAACTAATTCGGCTAATTCTTACGACTTTTCTTATATGTCTAATCAATTCCATGATTTGGATAGACAGCACTTAGAACAGTGTTGAGAAATACTGAGCTCTATACAAATTTTGTCATTATTATCGTAGGATTGTTTCCTTCAGTTAGCATAACTAGTTGTATTTCAGAAAATTTTCAGTAGTATCTTATGTATAAGCTATTTTGTTTTGTTGATATGGGGCTAAAGATTAAAAAACACTGATGTTGCTCTTGGTTTGGAGCATTTCAATAGTATAGTAGCAATTGTTACTACCTATAGGGTGGAAATGAGAATGTGATTTGGATACAGAGATGGGAATTTTATCTAATATGTCCCTGTCTCTTGTAAGTACCTCATCTCATTTCATTTTACAACAACATTATGAGGACAACATTATTTCCATATTTAGATTTTTAAAGTGGAGCAGAAAAGCATTCAGTAACTTACTCTAGGTCTCACAGTTATAAAGTGATAGATCAATGTACCTGACTCTAAACCCTTTCCATTCAAAAATAATACTGGTTTGGTGAATAATGTCAAACTTTCAAAGGAGAACTTAAACAAATACTTGAAGCTCAACTCTACATGTATAGTACTTCCATGAAAAGAAGGGTTCCCTAAAACATAACTTGAAAACCCTGATAGATGGCATCTCACAGAGTCTGGTATCCCTACAGTGAGGGCACAACAAAAATTTTTGATAGCCCTCTGTGTCTTAGTAGATAACAAGCCCCCTATATAACTATGCTAATTTTGCTCACCCCAACAATGCAAGATGAGGTCAGCAGAATACCATGTGTTAGAGGTCAACTATAGACTTTAGAAAGGAGCATGAATTAGCTCATAAAATATCTGAACCCATTTAATAATCTTTTCATATGACAATATTCAGATGAAATTAATTAAACAAGTGTTTATTAATAGGAAAAAATACCCCACAGAAATAAAAAACATGGACCTTAAGATTGCACAAACCTAGATTATCATCCTAGTTTTCCTTTTACTAGCTCTGGATATAAGGCAAATCATTTCAACCCAATGATCTGCAGTTTCTTTATAGGAAAAGTAAGGCTCATAATAGTATCTCATTGGGCTGTTGTACAATATGTATTAAATGAGATAATATACATAAAATACAGGGTATTGGACCCCCAGGAAGCACTTCAGAAATGATGATTATTTTGTTCATATACTAGCATTATTATTAATATATACCAGATAGCATGGAAGATCCGTTAGAGCAGATAGGCCCCCTACATAGACATGGAAGTTATGGACTAAAAAGATAGGCAGTTAAACAAGCATTGATCTTGCAGTTCATAATTACTATGCTGGAAGAGGTTAACATTTTCAAGAGTTCCAAAAGCTTTCACTTAAAAAAAAAAAACAAAAAACAACCAACATTCCAAATTGAGAACTAGTCCCACTGAAGGTAAATATTTCATGAGGTTCCCAATCCAATCTCACATCTTCACACGTCCTTACCGGGGCCATCTGGGTGGCTCAGTCATTAAGCGTCTGCCTCCGGCTCAAGTCATGATCCCAGGGTCCTGGGATCGAGCCCTGCATCGGGCTCCCTGCTCAGCGGGAAGCCTGCTTCTCCCTCTCCCACTCCCCCTGCTTGTGTTCCCTCTCTCACTGTGTCTCTCTCTGTCAAATAAATAAAAAATCTTTAAAAAAAATTGTCCTTACCACCATGGAAATACCTGAGCATTCATGGTACCCAGGGGAATACTGCCGTTTAGAGGGTGCTCAGTTTGCCTGCCTCTTTCCCCTCTAATGGGTTTGCTTTGATGGGTGATGGTGTGCTTTTTGGGATGCTAAAAATCCATACATCTTAGTTCCTAGCAAAAAGATGTGACTGAACGCAAGGTCCTCTAGGGAAGACTAAAATTTTGAAATTGATTGGAAACACCAATTTCCATTTCAGCTTGGAGAAGAAGTGATGGTATTCATTACTTTAGGATTTTCTATCTCAGGCAGGTCTACTTGTGACCATGAATGAAGATCACTTATATAAGGCATGGGAATTAAAGTATTAGATTCTGTGTCATTGAGAGAATACTTGGTTAGGACTGGCCAATGCAGTAATTTGCCAACAGCTGGCCAAAGTTGCCAAGGCCAAAGGGTGGCTATTCTGCAAGGAGTGGTTTCCATAATTGTAATTGGAGTGTATTATGAGGGAAAGAGGAAAGGCAGAAGTGGCAATGACCATGAACGAGTTCCAGGCAACAGATGCTCTTTTTGGAAAACTAGTCATGTTACTAAGAATGATGACATTGCAGGCTAGGATGTTTGGCTTTTCTTGTCTTTTGGCAGTCAGTGGGAATGATATTTGGTGCCATCTTCTGAGTGTCCCTGAAATGACATCTGTCCAACCTGTTTTGTTTGTATTTTTTCCTTTTGTTTTGTTTTTGGTTATCTAAAATATACTCTGTGGGATCATCAGATATTCACAGAAAGACATTCTCAGAAAGCTTCAAAGATTTACTTAGTAAGTATATGTCTAGTACAGGCTAAGAGAAGGATCCTTCAACACAGTTCCCACTTTCTCCATGGTGAGCCATGTCAAAGCATATGGCAAAACACATTACTATCATGATTAATTCTTTTGAACCACAATTTAGTTTCAAATGATTAAGATATTTTGCATTGATTATTGATTTCAGTTAATATGTAGCTCCTGCTATTTTGTTGCTTTTTACATTTTTAAAGCTTCTGGGAGAAATTTAAAAAAAAAGATTTACATCCATACTAATATACTCCTAAGGTGTTCTTCCCATTAACATTTCAGTTTGTGGAGGTTTTAAATGTTTTCAGCCTGAAATTATTCATGGTTACCTTGTTGGCCATTTTTCAACAAAAGAGCTGCTTCTGTGGACAGGCATGGCAGCCAGCCAGGAGAAACTGGGCAGAGAGGAGATGCAAATTTCCCCTCAAAATTAGGTGAGGGGAAATTATGTGACTAAGTATAGCAGCTATTTAAATCCAACAGTAATTCAATGCCCATCTCAAATCCCTCCTCTTCCTCCAAATGCTTTTTTAATGACTCCTGGCCACAATGACCTCCCTGCCCTCTGTGTTTCTACAGCTCACAATTACCTCAGGTAGTTATAAAATTAAAATTAAGATGTATTTTATAAGTTTATGTATAAGTTGACAGATGAAACTATTTGCAGGAGGCATGTTTTATGTAATCGTTATATATTTTTAAAATCAGCTATTTATTAATGTTAATAGGAAATTAATACCTGGATCAGCCCCAGAGCCACTGACCATCTTCTAGTAGTAACAGTACCGCAGGAACTGGATGTCCTAAGAACCTCTCTGTACCAACATCTAGAGTTATCTTCCTCTTAAGTTAAAAGATCATCTGAATTCAGAAGGTAGTACAAGGTCAAGTTGGTAGTAATGAGAAGAAACCAGAGAATATTTATACTTCTTTTTGTTACCATATGTCAACTTTCTTCTCCTAGGAGACATCAAGAAAAGGCTTTGGGAGCAGAAGGTGAATAGATTTAAGGGCTCAGTTCTCATTAGAAAAGTAAGGAAAGGTTTTTCCATGCAAAAGCTCAGCAAAGACAGAAAATAATTCTGGGAGTAGATGGCTTCAGAGATAGGGAATATATCTGGATGAAAGGTATGGGTAATGGCTACCTTCATTCATTCAACATTCAGCTAATGAATGCTTACTAGGCATCAGGCACTGGTTTTAGGGGGTACTTGAAGATACTACAATAAATTTATTAACCACGATCTCTGCCCTCAAGGAATTTATACTCTAGTGGAGTACAAAAATTAAGTAAATAAGCCCACATACATATAGTTATTACTGTGGTGAGGGAAAAAAAACCCACAAAGACATCTATAGAACATTGAGTAGTGAGTTGAGACTAGAAGGGCCATTCATATAGGATGGTCAAAGGAGGTCTCTAAGGCAAAACTTAAAGAGTAACATCCAAAAAATAAAAATTAAAAAAAAGGATAACAACCATCCTGAATAACTGTAGGGAGAGGGTTCCAAGCAGAGGGTTCAACATATGCAAGAGTGCTAAGACAGGAATGACCTTGATTTGTTCTAGGAGCAGAAAGTATGAGGAGTTTAGTGCACAGAGAAGGGGAATGTGAAATAGGCAGGGGCAAAACATGTGGGATCCTATAAGCCAGGAGAAGTGGTTAGATTTAATTCCAACTGTGATGGGGAATCACTGAAATGTTCTAAGCAGAGAAATATTACAACCAAATTTTTATTTGACAAGAAAATGCAGGCTGTGGGTAGAATATTGCCTGTAGGTAGAAAAGAGTAAAGACAGTAAGGTATTTATCTAAGGAAAAGATGAAGGTCTTTTGGACTATGATGGTGGCTGTGGGAATGGTACAAGGTGGTCAAATTTGGACCATTTTGTTGAGTCGGAAGGGGTAAGTTTTGATAATATAGAGATTAAGGGAGAGAAAAAAGAATGACAGATGATTCCCAGGATCCTGGGCTCACCAGTAGGTTGGATGCATAAGGTATTCCAAATGATTCCGTGTCATCTTCTACTGTTCACTCCTGTTTTTTGTTCATCTTATTTCCCCAACAAATGCACTCGTGAACAAGTGCCCTAATGTCTTCTGTGCCCATTGTGTCTGTCCCAACAGGGTTCAATAAACACTCCAGTAATTTATTTTCTCTGCTATTTGAACAAGAAAACATTATTCAAGAACAATTTTCCATAGGAAAAACATTCTAAAATTTTTAGAAACTTTAGCTTTGCTCTCTCTATATTTATACTACCAAGATTACTCAGAACATTATTACTCCATTTAGAAGCTTTGCATCAAATTATAAATCTGAGTTGTTCACTTTCATTAAATGTTTAACTTTCATGATGATACATCTTTTTGTTACCTGTAACAATTTCTGTGGTAACTCTGGTTAAATATAAGATGGTATCTTAAAAGCTTTATGAATTTTTAGTACTTTCCATAAGAAAAAACTCTTTTAACACTTGTGTGTTTTGTACTCCTAAATCAATACTTTAAATCCTAGTGGCTTTATCTTTACCATTTAGATAAAGATTCCTCTGATATTCTGTTTGTTTTGGACTTTTAATTACTTATGCAAGGCCATTCACTCTGTGAATTGTCTAAAGCAGTAGGCAACCCTACTTTCAGTTTTCTCCTGAAACCCAGAATAATTTTTGGTTGTCTGCGCATTTCATTATTGATGAGTATTAGCAAGCAGCAACAAAGCAAATCATAGCTATTAATACTAAATTACATGCATTAAGTTCCTACTTGTTTCCCAGCACCATAATAAACACTTGTATGTTTTATTTCACTTATTCAATATAAATGTTATGAAGTAAGTAGCAAAATTATACCCATTTTACTGATAAAGACTGAGACTTAGAAAGATTAAAGGCTGTGTCTAAGATCACCCAGCTGTCAATCAAAACTAAAATAAATACAAATGTACAATTCAAACTCTTAACTGTAAGGTATATTGCTTATTGACATAAGAAAGTCAATCTGGTTGGTATTTTAGTTATTTTATAATTTGGTCAATTGTAAATATATTTTCCAAAATTTTGTAATTCCACATGCTTTAACCTACATCTCTTTGTTTTCTTATCAATATCAATTCTATTTATTTCATTAACCTCTTACTTTATCTCTCTTTCATTTTCATCTTTTCTCCCTGAACCAGATTTGGTACTTTACTCCAAAGGTACTTAAAGCTCAGCTCAGAGAAGGCGTTCCCTCTGTATTTCATGACACTTTCCCTCATTGCTCTCTTGGATTCACAATACTGAACTCTGATAATATTCTGAGATTTCTTAACTTGCTTTCCAGTGTCCATGAATGGAATACTGCGAGCTATGTGGAGTCTGAGGTCTGTACCAGAGGTGTTATGGGTTTCCTTTTATTGCTAGATGAATACTATGTCATTCTTATTACTGCAGTTTAATGTTTTTTTATCCTGTTCTTTCAATATTTTCCTAGTACAATAGAGAAAGAGATTGGAAAATCAATAGAATTAGAATTGAAAAGAGACCATGACAAGATGAAAATTGGACAGAAACAAATTGAATGTTTTTTTTTTTTTCAGTTTAAATTCAAGATTAGACTAGATGTCTCTTGCTTCTCTCAGAAAATAAAAGGTGAGGAATATCTCACATGTATCCAAGGCACATCGTGTCTTCACTTCGGTTGCCTGCCATGGAATCCTCCATTTCATTCTGAACAAACTCTCCTCCCAAGATTATGTCTTGTTATGTGCTCATACCAGGGACCAAGTTGTCTATAATAACTTTTCCCATTGCTTTCTTTCATGAAGCTCATACTTTTTGCTACTCCTCTTAATATGAAACCATATTTAAATCCCCCACTTATCAAAGCCCACTGAACTATATTCTTTATTCTATCTGGATTCTTGATTAACAACTTCAGTGTATCTTATAATGTCTCTAAGACACCCAGATCCTGATTTTTTGGTCTTGCTTATACTTTCTGAATTCCTATACTTTAGGCTCATAGACTCCTATTCTGCTATCAGTTTTTATGCCAATCCTGTGGATGATTTTTTTTCCCCACAGACCACATTCTAAGCATTTTATCTTTTTATTTATACATGAAATTATTTATTTCAGTCTTTGAAGACAATTTTCTTCTAAAGCTAGATCTTCTAAATCTACTTTTTATTTAATACCCATCTAATTCCTGAGCCATCTTGCTCCTCTGAGGATGCCTTCATTTTTCAAGTCTATTCAGTGTCCCTTTAAGGGAAAGATGGAGACATTTTGGACTAGGATTGGGGCTGCAAAGATGGTGAGAGGTGGCCAGATTTGGGTCATTATGCCAATCACTGTTGAGCAGTTCTACCAGAATTTGATGTCTATTTCTCAATAGTAGCCCCAAAAGTTGTTTTAGGATCTAATATAAAACCTTAAATGAAATAATATATTTTCACTAGAGGTTAAAAGCGATCACAGACTTCAAGTAATCAAAACATTTAATATTTCCTGCACGGTTTTTTCGTTCAATAAGTATTTATTAAGTGCCAGGTACTCTGCTAGATATCAGCAGTTCTACTGAGCATAAAATAGACAATATCTTCCAGAGTTCAGAGAAAGCTTAGAAGAAAAATAATCAGTTTTATTACAAAGAAGTGTGATGAGTGCTCTGGGAAATTACACAGAGGCTTGTGAATCTATAGAGGAGGATTCCATTTAGTCAAGAGGCAATGACATCTTATCTGAGATCCAAAGAATGGTAAGAATTAACCCTATCCTAGCGCTGAGGAGAGAAAGCTGTGAAGGACAGTGCCCCTGACCTTGAAGAACATATCATACAGGGGTATATATGCTTTCTGAGAGGTCGTACTAGAAATAGTTCAAATAAACAGAAAATTTTTTAGACCAACAGCTCTTAACTTTGCACTCAAAATACACCTAAGCTTCATTTAAAAAAAAAAAAATCTATGCCTAGTCACCCCAAATCTCTTGAATTAAACTTTCTGGGTGTGGATCCTGGAAATTTCCATTTTATAAGCTCTCTAGTGACTCTTCTATATAATAATGCTGGGGAATCATTGCCTAAGACTTAAACATAGGTTTTCCTGAGAATCCTCTATGCACGTTTTACATCTGCAGATTCTTGAGCACACCTGAGAACATTGAGGGCCTAGAACTAAGAGGTCCAGATTCTTCATTTTTAAAAATCAGTCCATTTGATTCTGGTTCAAGAGTAGGCAGACCATACATGGATAAACTGTGCTGTAAAGCTTTACAGCAACATTATATGTTAAGAAGATGACTATGGACTAGATAGTGATTTAAGTTTTAGAAGAAGACTGGGTATAATCAACTGGATGGTGTCTTACTTTCTGGCCACATCTAGCTCAAGTCAGCTCCCACTCAAGCCTAACTGACCAGTTACTACTCTGATGTACAAATGGCAAACCACATTTCTTTGCTCATAAAAATATAAGTGCATGCAGAACTTTCAATATGTAAGGAAAGCACATGGGCTTTCCCAATTCTCTTATTTGTTTTTGTAACACTTCTGAGATCTATGGGGTTAAGTCACCATTATATAGCTCTTGCTTTCAGAAAGAACTGAGAAAAAAATTATTATACTACCTCCTGATTCTTTATAATGTAGGCAAAACCTGACAGTTTTCTGTAGGCAAGTGTTCAATCCTTCTGAGAAAAGCATAGTGCACTTTGTAGCTGCTTCGCATACCTCTTCCCAGACTATCCCTGCCTTGTAGCCAGAGTGTAATTTTCCTCCTGTGGTTTCTCATCATTCTTTATGATGAAGTCATTTTTTTAATGAGGCCCACCATGCTCTATAGGATGTGCCCAACCCTCCTTCAACTGCATATCTCCTCTTTCTTTGCTTTATTAAATATGCCACACACCTCTATGTCATAGGGCCCCTTCTTCCATGCAATCTCCTCTACCTGGAGATAGTAGTCTCTGCTTCCTCCCATGTCAACACAACTAAATACTCATCTTTCACATGGCAGCTCAGGAGTCACCTACTTAGAGAATCCAGCCTTAATTCCCAGCCAAGGGCAGTTTTTATTTAACACTATTTCTGTCTCATAGAGTGTTTTCCAGAATGTTATTATATACTCTTTCATAAGCTTATTTGCTTAATGTCTCCATAATTAGACTGATAGAAACTATGTGTGTGTGTCTTTATATTCACTGTATTGACCACACATAGTAGATGCTTAATAAATATTTGTTGAAGAACAGAATGAAGAGTTTAAAATACTCCAAGAGAGTCAGGTTTGTGATTTCAGTTCATTCCACTGGTTCATCGTGTATTTATTTAATATTTGTTATATGCTGAACCCATTAATAAGCACCAGGAATGCAGAAATGAATTAACTGTTTGTGAGCTATAACCACAATATGCATCCTCAGTTTTAGCCAACTTTCTTGCAATTAGATGTTGTTCTATCACCTGTTTGTATCTCACTAATGCATCTCCCCTACTTATCTGCAATCAACTTGGGCATATTCCATTATATTCCTTCTGTTTTTTGTTTTGTTTTGTTTTGTTTTTCCCGTACAACACCTAGCTCATTTCCAGGGAGTCTGAATAAGGCATCCAATCAAATCCAATTCTAGAAAACAAACTAAAACCTCAGATTAATTTTTGATTTAGTATGTCAAAAAGCACTTTTGTCTAGGTAGTTATAAAACATAAGGACTGGCAAAACATTTAGGAGATTAAGTAGTCCATCTCTTTTTTTTTCCCTTTATATGAATATAAGATTCTATCATATCAATTTTGTTTAAAAAATCTAGGGTATTGGGCACCTGGGTGGCTCAGTTGGTTAAGCGACTGCCTTCGGCTCAGGTCATGATCCTGGAGTCCCTGGATCGAGTCCCGCATCAGGCTCCCTGCTCGGCGGCGAGTCTGCTTCTCCCTCTGACCCTCCCCCCTCTCATGTGCTCTCTCTCATTCTCTCTCTCACAAATAAATAAATAAAATCTTTTAAAAAAAATCTAGGGTATTTTTGATAATTTCTAGTGAAAAGCAATTCAAATACTTTCATTAAAAACAACTCTCATAAGAAATACAATTTATTTTTCCTTAAGTCTAACCTAAAATCTATATTCAAATATGATCATAACTCTTTTCAAATACTTGATACCATTTGTAATAGTGTTTAGAATTCTTCTTCCCTTTAACCATTCTATATCAAAAATATTTGGTGCAAATATTTTTTTCTCTTTGAAAACATATTCCAAAATCTTCATATTAAATTTAAGTTAAAAAGTTTAAAGCTAAAGTTGTACTCTTATTCTTCATAGACCTGACTCCATTTTAAATGTTTGTAACATCGTCCCTTCATTTTGAATAACAATAAGTCACCAACTTTTAATATATTTGCTTTTCCTCGTTTTGGTTTAACTATGTACATCAATTAACATCACCTTTTTCTCTTTGGGAATTTATCTGATTAATATTGTTTCTACCTGTATCACTTACTACCTTGCTAAAGGTTTGGAGTAGAAGAGTCACAGTCTAAATAGTCAAAATAATAAAACTGTATGTATTATAGAGTCTTAGACAATAGAGATTACATTTATATTATTCTAGTTCTATGCAGCCAGCAGATCTGTATCTAATGGACCAAAATAAGTACCATAGCATCTATTTAAATAAATTCAAAGTACATAGTTGTCAGAAACACTCAGTTCTACATGAAGACAGATTGTTCAGAGGCTTAGGTTAGTGACACAGTAATATTCTTAATCCACCACGGTTATCCTTCATATTGATAATCTTTCATGTTCATACTTATTGAATATATAATGCTAGTGTTTGTTTTTGCCAAAGTGAGGTAGACCAGGATTAGCTATATTTTACAAATAAAAAGAGGTAAGGAGAAGTTAAATGACTTTGCCAAGGTCACACAGTGAGTACACAGAAGATCTAAGATGAAAACAAAGTGCAGTGAGCCATGGTGCCTCCCTTCCCAGGAAATCATTTATCAAGCAGTTATCCCAAATCAAGATTAATTGGGTCAGATGACAGCTCTTCCTTCACCAAAGCACATTCAACTCATATAGCTGAGATCTGTTATTTGTGTGTTACCATTCTAAATAGAGTATGAAATGGAAAAAAAAAAACCCGAAAGTTAAAGACAGAAGTTGTTTCCCTCTAATTACATCAAAAATATTATATCCTTTCCCTATCACATCTGTGTGAGTTAGGGCGTTATAGGGAATCTCTCACACGTTATGTCCAGATAAAAGCTAAAAAGAATAGGTTCAAGGCTCTTCAATGCTCTAATCTTGCACTTGTTGTTTCTAGAATTAAAGCTGCCTGGAGTGTGTTTCCATAAGCATTATGTTTTCCTTTGGAGTCAAATTGTTCCTGTTTAAACAGCTGTCCTCAGTTCTACTGCTGTCATACTGGTTGCAATTATATTTCAACTGAAAACCATTGTTGCATTTTTATTTATAACTTGGCAAAAGAGAGTGACTTAAACTACATGGAGGTCAGTTTTTCAGAACTGAGATCAATTAAATTATTTACCAAATGCACCGGTGTCAGAAATATTATCCCTTGGTATATTTATAAATTTAAAGGGGAAAAACTCAATTACAAAATCCATGAGCATTAAATGGGTAGCAGTGCTTTCTGCAACTTAATTTGAAATGGATTTTAAACTGAGTAAGAGTTGTTCCTAATGATGTCATGGAGGAGGCAGTGACTGCTAAGTTCCCATTTATGCTTAGGATTTAAATATCTGCATTTGGTCTCCTATTCACTTTGTAACAATGTAATAAATGACTCCCAACAAGGCATTCTTTGAGAAAATTATTCACTTTCATTAGAAGGATAGGGCAGTATGATGGATAGAGGCCACCATAGACCCAGATTTCACCACACACTAGCTAGAATCACTTTGGACCTTACAAGAGACAAAACACCAGTCCCTTCAATCATCTACCTCCAGATATGGACAAAGGGCTTATTGTGTTCCTATCACTTCTCTTACTTCCATCACCCACTTTTAAAGATACCAGCTATGAGGATTTGTTGACTTATTTAAAATCTCCCGATGAAAATAGGGAGAAAGTATAAAGACTCTATAATATTTCATAACACTTCCAAAAGTGGTGTTAAAGAAGACAACCTGAAGACAGCTAACTGAAACCAAGAAACTGTTCTGCTTCTCAGGTGCACATATTCACATTTAAGGAAAGGATGATTTCAGATCAGGAGAAAAGAATATTAGAAATATTAGAAATAATAGTAAGCACATTCCACACTTGTTTTGTGCCAGGCACTGTGCTAAATGTTAAGAATACAGAAATAAGCAAGCATAGCCCTATCTTCAAAGATCCCACAATTTAATAAAATAATCAGGCACATAAGCAAATAACCACAATGGAATGGTAGTCTCTCTCTAATTGAGGCATGTACATAAACCAGAAAACATCAAGTAGGGTAGTTTGAAAAAATAGTAAAAGTTTCACTGGAAAGATAACAGTTTAATGGTTTTGCAAAGTTGTTTTTTTTTTTAACCACAGAATTGATAAATAGGGAGAGGTTGTGAGCAATGTGTGTGACACAACATTGGGAAATATAAAAGATCATGACACACTGTGGGGGTAGGAGACTTCAGCACGGTCAGAAAATGGTGAGTTGGGAGCAATGTTGGAAGAAGAGGTCAAAAATGTAAAGAGAGATTAGGTTGATAAAGGCCCTGCATGCTCTGCCAAGGAATTTTAGGAAGCAGCTGTTGAAGATTTTAACCAGAAAATTGACATGACTAGACTGTACTTTGATAAAATAACTCTGTCAACAAGGTAATAAATGGCTAGAAGGAGAAGCATTTAAAATTGGAAACTCGTGGTGGGAAGTCTAGTAAGGAAGCCATGGCAATGGTTCAGGTAGAAGGGGAAGAGGTCAGTGGGGATGGTTAAAAAGGAATCTATTTGGGCGCCTGGGTGGCTCAGTTGGTTAAGCAACTGCCTTCGGCTCAGGTCATGATCCTGGAGTCCCGGGATCGAGTCCCGCATCGGGCTCCCTGCTCGGCAGGGAGTCTGCTTCTCCCTCTGACCCTCCTCCCTCTCGTGCTCTCTGTCTCTCATTCTCTCTCTCTCTCAAATAAATAAATAAAAAATCTTTTAAAAAAAAGGAATCTATTTGAAAGAAAATTGCTAGTGTTTATTAGAAGGCAAGGGTGGCTATGGATAATTAAGGAAGAGGAGGAGACCAGGTTTATTCTATTAGTAGGAGGATCTCTAGGTTTAAAGCAAAAGATATGGTTTTCAAAGTTTCTTTATAGCCATTCAATTCTTTTTTTTTTTAAGTGATACAGATTTAGGGTGAAAACTGAGTGCTAGAGAGGAAAAAAGTGCTAGAAACAGGTGTCATTTGGTTGGATAGGGCCAAGTAAGTCATATAAAGACCTAGAAGAAAACATCTGCAATTTGAAGGTGTGGGAGAGTCTAAAGCTGAAGCAGAAGGACTTTCCTGGAAGAAGTTGTTCCTTATAGCTATCATTATTTAGCTTCAATAAACAACACCCAGACTAAGTCCTTTAATAGTTAAAATATTTCTTGAGAATAATTTGAGAATGATACATGTTAATCCCAGTTCCATGAATTAGCAGGAGTATGACCCTGTGAGAATCCCTTAGTCTCTGAGACTCAGTTTTATTGTCCATTTATTTATTTATTTATCCATTTATTTATTTATTTATTTATTTATTTATTTATTTATTTATTTTGAGAGAGTGCACATGCATTCACACGACCATGCACAGGAGCGAGGGGGAGAGGGAGAGAGAGAATCTTAAGCAAGCTCCACATTCAGCATGGAGCCCAATGTGGGGCTCGATCTCATGACCCTAAGGTCATGACCTGAGCAGAAATCAAGAGTCAGGTGCTTAACTGACTGAGCTACCCAGGTGCCCCTATTATCCTTAAGATGGGAGAATAATACTTCCTCATAGAATTATTTTGGGGATTAAATGAAACAACAAAGGTAAGGTACTTTATGTACTTCTCAGCATATAATAAGCACTTTGTAAATGGTAGCTATTTGCAAATTTTTATTGAAAGTAGATCATGTAGCAGTTAAGTTGAGTTGCTATACCTCAAATTTATATTCCTTTCTATCTTGTTCACTCCTTTATTCATTCAGCAAGCGGTTTTTGAGCCCCTGTCCTATATCAAACTACATCTGGAGGTACAGATCGCTAACTATGGTCTAACAGTCTAATAGGGAGAGAAATGCAGTCAAAATAAAGACAGCACAGTATGACCCCATAGCTTATAAATCCACGGACATGATATGTCATTAACATGCATTCTGTTAATATCCTTCTTAAAATAATTTATCCCTGCTCAGCGGGCAGTCTACTTCTCCCTCTACCCCTCCCCCCTGTTCGTGCTCTCTCTCTCTCAAATAAATAAATATTTAAAATAATTTAATTTGGGAGTGATTGTTTGAAACTACTGCACAAATCTGAAGCCCAATTAAGTTAACCAAAAGATAACCAGTTTGAATTACCACCAGCAGTCCCAGAATTATACTGCAACACTCAGAGAGGATATGGCTACATAAATCATTGTATATGATGATGATTAGTATAATAATTATACTAAATGCAAACATTCTAACTCAGGACTCTACCTAACACAGTTGGTACCTGTATAGAGGTAATGATCAAGAGTAGCCAACATGAGAGACTTTTTTTAATGATTCACCTGTCCTGTTGGTACTCTGTTAGTTGCTTTTAACTTTTAACTTTGTTAGGTAAAATGCCATTTGGGTTTTTTGTTTTGTTTTTAATTTTTGTTTTTTAGAAGTGAGGAAACAACCCACAGCATTTTTTCCTACTAAAATCCATTCATGCCAGAGAAAGAGAAAACTGTTGGCTAGAGAAACCAGAAGCAAAATTTCAAAGTGAAGTCAAACAAAATACTAATCAATTCTTATATGTATTAAAATGCTTTCATTTTCATAACCCATTTAGCAAGTAGGTGTTTCCTGTGATGCAAAGATACATTAATTTTTTTTTCTTTCAACACCTCTACAAATTGCTTTTGTGTAATACACTGCACATAGGATACTCACCCAGAGAGCTGATGCAAAACCTCATTTTGAGAAACAAAAGCAGTGTCAATTTATATGGCAAGAGAATGAATACTACATTCCAAGTTGATATAGAATCTGACACTTTGAATCTAAAATAAATTATTTGGAAGGCCTACTACCTTTTTTCCCTGATCTTGTTATTAACAGCATTTGTGACCTCATATGCAAATGAAGTAAAATAGTAAGGATGTTTTTTATCAGTATGAATTAGCAGGTTTTTACTCTATGTTTCTGTGATCATCAGTTTATTCCCCAAAGTGTAATTTCGATCTCCTTAAACCAATTTAACCAGCAGCATGTTGCGAATGTGACTCATTTCATCTAGACCTGTGATTAGCATTATGTTGCTGCAACGAGACCACCTGACAAATTTTTCAGCCTAGAAGTTGTCCATTTCAATTAACAGGAAACTCAGGACATTTCCCTGTCAGGATAATAAAAGTGTGGGCTGATTTGCCTCCTCTCTTGAAAAAGAAAAAGATATTATGTACTGTGAATAGGAAGTCTACCTCCCTTTTTTTTTTTCAGAACACAAAGTCTTAGCAGGAAGCGAATATAAATAATGGAAAACAATTCTGTATGCCGGAACTTAGAGAAGTGTGATTTCTTTTTTCTCCACATTATAGTGTATGTGCCAGGCATTCCTTTCCTAATTCTGTCACTCCTCTAGAAAAATAGATGGGCATATCCATGAATTTATATTGCTGATATAGCAATATATATTATAATATAAATAGCAGGCAAGCCTGCTGTTACCTGTCCATAGCAATAGATCTGGGTTTTCTGTGCTTTGAAAAGGAAATACTTTGAAGAAAATGCATCATTCTATGTTTAAATATTGTTTGCTATCTGAATCCTTTGAAAAAACTTGCGGTGTTTAATTCTCAGGCTAGTGCTAAGCAAGGCTACCTAATGGGTGGCGAAGGAAAAATGCACTGCAAAGACAACTCTAAATAGCTTCATGAAGAATTGGTTCAGCTTTTCAATAATACTTTACTAAGATTAGAAACTCTGACATTGTCTTAGTCAACATCGGCGCATGCTGGACTGCACATGTAAACCATAGCTTTTCTGGTCCAATTTAATTTCTCTGTGTTCTAATCTTGATATATGTCTTTTTTGTTAATAGTTTTCATAAGCCTACATCAGAGAGGAAAACAAACCAAAGCAAAGCTTCTTTCAACTATAAGAACATCCCTGCAAATATATGCATTCTTTAGATAGACTGTTTTGTATGGTTAAGCTTCACGAACTCATCTCTGCTGCAGGCTGCACATTTAGCTGGGAGACAACTGAATTATAAAATTGGTTTTGGACTACTGAGGAGAAAAATAGAGCTAAAGTGTGGAGATTCTATCATGAGGTGTAAAATAAGAACTTCTTCTCCCTATGTAAGTTTCTCTAACACTGGTTGATTTTCCTTTGTATGAAGAAGGGTCATGATCCAGATCCTTCCCACTTGTCCTCCATGCGGTGACCCTCAATTAACATTGTGCCTATATATGCAGTGATGAGAAGAGCCTAACATCTTGCAAACACCTCCTTTCTGGAAAACTTCCAATGATTATTTTAGAGATTTGCGAACTGAAAGAATGAGTACCTAGCCCTCTAAAAAATCATTTTAAAGATGAAAACTGCTGTTCCAAGAGTTTGGTTTTCTCCAAATCAGGAAGTCAGCTAGTGATGGAAGTACAAAGTGCCATCATCTGCCCCCTAGAAAAGCATTTGACCTTTCAGTGTGCTGTGTAACTTGACTACAAGAATCAGGGACTGAGAAAATTTATAGTGCCCACACCTAGGCGTCTTAAAGAAATAATTTAAAATAACTCATGTTTTTATTTTATCTTTCAAAGAGTTGAATTTTGTCTAAGTAGCACAGTTATTCATTTTTATTCTGCTGCCAAAATAAGTTCTAACATTTTAATATCTTACATTTTAATGTTCCTTTTACTTTCTTACATTTTAATGTCTCTTTTACTTTTTCAAAACATCTTCAAATCATTTTCTTCTGTCACTGTTGCTGTCCAATAAGGTATCTATTCTTATTTCTGTTTTGTTTTGTTTTTTTCTCCCCTACTGAGGACACGGAAAACAAGGGAGGTACAATACAATCTTATTGGTTCACAAACCAATCCACACAGACATTAACAATGTAATTACGGGGGTGCCTGGGTGGCTCAGTCATTAAGCTTCTGTGTCTTGATTTCGGCTCAGATCATTATCTTGGGTCGTGAAATGGAGCCTGAGTCAAACCCCATATCGAGCCCCATGGGAAGCCCCACCTCAAGCCCCTCGGTGAGCTCTACACTCAGCAGGGAGTCTGCTGGAGATTCTCTCCCTCTCCCTCTGTCTCTCAAATAATAAGTACATCTTTTAAAAAAACCAATTAATTATGAATGCCAGTGATTTTGCAGAAGGAAAAGAGAGAGGAAATTTACCAAGTATGAGTGATTTGTGCTCAATTATTGGAAGAAGCTTTATGTGTTATTTCATTGAATTATTGGTGGAAGAGCATTATCTCGAATTTTTTAAATGATATACTGAGTCTCCTACAGGGTAAATTCAGCTGAGGCCTTAAAACCATCTAGAGGCAAACCTGGGATTCAAACTCAGGATTGTCAGTCCTAAACAAATACTTGGTCCTATAGATTAGTGGTTCTCAAAGTGTAGTCTGAGGACTCTGCGGGCCCAAAGACCATTTCAGGAAGTCTATGAGAGCAAAACTATTTTCCTAATATCTTCTTAAATCTCATTATCTAACAGTTTCACAAGGGAGTTTTCCAGAGGTTATAAGATATATTATAACACAACAAATTGACTAAAGAAGCAGACATGAGAGTCCAGCTATCTTGTATGAAATCAGATGTTTCAAAAGATCTGCAAATGTGTAAGACAGTGACCCTCTTCCTACAATTTTGTTTTGGAATATAGTTTTTAAAAATGTTAATTACATTAACATGTTATAGATTTATTGTTCATTGTTTTAATAAATTAGTAACATTTCACATTTCTTATTTTTAATTTCTAATGGGTTATATATCTGTATATGGAACTTACATCGCAAAAGTTATCTTAGAATTCTCAATAATTTTTAAGAGCATAAAGGAATTCTAAACCACAACATTTTAGAACCACCATGCTAAATGATGGTTCTTCATGGAGTAAAATTGGAAGCTACAATATACAGCAAAACAGCCCAGGACCTATCTTTCTAAAATAAGAAAATCTACGTGTACATCAACCTTAGTACTAGAAATGACTTTTAAAGATTTTATTTATTTATTTGACAGAGAGAGACATAGCAAGAGAGGGAACACAAGCAGGGGGAGGGGGAGAGGGAGAAGCAGACTCCCCGCCAAGCAGGGAGCCTGATGTGGGACTCGATCCCGGGACTCCAGGATCATGACCTGAGCCGAAGGCAGTCGCTTAACCAACTGAGCCACCCAGGCGCCCTAGAAATGACTTCTGGATAAACCTTGCTGCCATGTCATTTTTAAATGTAACTCATCCTAGAGAGAAATCCCTAATTAGTTCTTTTCTTGGAGGTCACGAGTTATGAATTATCACTCTAACCAGGAATTTAAATCCAACTTTTGACTTAGTTTCAGCAAGGGCCTCAAAGGCCAAGAGGGAAATGATGGGTGATAAAACCCGCACATTCCAAAGTCAGAGGCTAGAATCTACATAGAACTTTGAAAGGCAATTTTTAAAGTTGGTTTGACAACCTCTCTTCTACCTAGATGACATAAAAGGGTAGAAGTAAGAGAAGCCAGGTTGTTGGAAACTGAAGAATTTCTTTAAACAAACTTCTCAGTATGCTTGGAGTCTTTATAGAGGAAAGATGAAGAAAGCATCCCTCTCCCACGAAAACTGGAGAATGGCACATTAGGGATCCTCGTCTACAATATATGGAGTCTGTGGGCCCCACAGCTGATGACTGACCTGAGCAGGAAAAGCCAAAAAGCAGGATTTTATGACTGGCTCAGCCCTCAAATGGAGGAGCTTGAACAAGAGCCTTTCATGGGAGCAGTCTGGACCCACAGAGGTTGACAGAGCCAAGTATGGTGAGCGCTTCCTCCGGGACCAAATATTAATGAAACTGCCTTGAGTAGTTATTGTTAGTAACTTCTAAAACTTTTATGATTATATATTTTATTATTCATAATAGTTTATTATCACCTAATTATATTATTTCAGTCCTACAGAAAAGTTACAATAGTGTGAAAAACTCCCATACACTCTGCCAAGATTCTGCAATAGTTTATATTAAGTTGTGCCATTTGCTTTATCATTCCCTTTCTCTTTCTCTATCAATCTCTCTCTCCATACACATGCATACACAGAGTTGTTTTTTTTTTAAACCATTTGCATGTAGGTTGAAGACATCAGGCCTCTTTACCCTTAAATACTTACGTGTATTTCCTAAGAATAAGCACATTTTCTTATATGTCCACAGTACTGTTATCAATATCAACAAATTTCTCATTGATACCATAGTATTACCTAATCTATAGCTACAATTGTCTCAAATGCTCCCAAGAACACTGCCTAGAAGGGCATCCTGACCCCACATAAGGGAAGAACTGATAATTTCCCAAAGATGGAGAGAGGAAGTATGAAGGACAAACAGATGAATATTCATAGGTCTCTAACCCAGGCTTGAGTGACTAGCAAGGATTCTAGGAAATTGGGGTTGCCAATAGAAAGGACTCATTCACTGAAGAACAACTGAAGGGCTTATTTTCTGGGAAAGAGATTTCAAAGAGGCACCTAGCCAACAAATAGCAAGGCAAATGCAAGGATGGATGGGAGAGCGCTAACCCCAGATCCCAGGCTCCTGCTTGTGCCTTCTGCCTAAACATCAGCATCAACTGCAGAACCCAGGGCTGTGCCATTTCAGCAAGTAGAGATCATTCATACTCAGCAGCCAGGATAAGATGCTGTATCATCATCCAAAGCCAGAATTTTGCTCTACCTGTATAATCTCTACCGTTCTAGAGCTGCAGAGGCATTTATTCCTTAAATAATCAAATAGTAACTGCATGTCTACATTGTAAAGTCCTGGACAAGGAACAAATGTCTGAACATTATCTTCAATATTCATTCACTCATTTATTCATGTACTCACTTAACAAATATTTACTGAGAAGTATAATATGCCATACTTTCTCAGTGCTAAGAAAACATTATTCAACTAAAATGGGCAAGATCCCTGTTCTCCTGCAAGTTACTTTCTAGGCTGCAGTCTGCTTTTCTTGTTGGACTTGAACTATTATCTTTGCAAGGGGATGCTGCAGTGATGTTTTGTTATGTTGCATGCTATCGTTTTTATGCTATGGTGATTTAGGAAAGGATTTGGATCAGAGAATGAAGCAAACAGAGAATTTAGTCCAGCTTTGTTCCCCTGTGATGATGTATTGTCTTCTTGAAGTCCTGCTTGTTAGCTACATATTTTATTTAGTAATAGCTCCAAGATAGTAGGTACTTAATCCTGCATTTATTCTGACCTTTTGACAGTCAATTGCAAGGCAGAGCACACTTATTTAAAATATGCTTATAAAATATTTCCTTAGGCATACAGAATTCATATTCAAAAGCTAAAGCCCACATGTGTGTATACTAATTAATTTTTGTGAACACCAAGTATGAGTGTTGATTTTCTATCCAAAGTTCTATGTATGTTTTTACCATTTAGGCAGTTCCGATTTGTCTGGAAGTATTTTGACATGATACATGTATTAAACACTCAGGTCTGAATTCAGAAGAATGTTCCTTTGGAGGCCAAAAAAAAAAAAAAAGATCTGAGCCATTATTACTTTTACTTCAATGGGAATCATGAGTCTCATCAGCATGATTCCATTTTCTCTAAGTTGACTTTAAAAATTCTTAAACTCAAAGTCAAAATATAATGATATTTGTTAAACTTTATAAAAGCACTGAGAAACCTGGAAATGATGCTTAAATTGTATTGAACCTCAGAGTTTCTAAAAGCCATTTTCAAAATCATTAGAAACTAAGTTTAATAGCTTCCTTTGGGAACGTCATTTGGAATTCACAAATCTAGAGAGAAAAATCAGAGTTATACTTTGTGTCAGACTTCTGGTTATTATTTTATAGAATAAAATTGTAATTTGATTTCTTAGTCATAAATATATATACACACATATGCACACACATTCACATACAACACACACATGTATCATGTATAAGTGCATTAATTATATAGGTATGCATATATGTATTACATACATGCGTATACTGGGTTTTATTCTTCAGTGTATACATATGGGTGTGTTTGTGTGTGTGTGTGTGTTTGTGTGTGTGTGTGAGATAGCTTTTAAGTGGTAAAAAGTGATAAAAAGGGGCACCTGGGTGGCTCAGATGGTCGGGCATCTGCCTTTGGCTCGGGTCATGATCCCAGGGTCCTGGGATTGAGCACCATGTCGGGCTCCAAGCTCCACGAGGAGTCTGCTTCTCCCTCTCTCCCTGCCTCTCCCTCTGCTTGTGCTCTCTCTCTCAAATGAATAAATAAAATCTTTTTTAAAAAAGTGAGAAAAAACTGTCTGAACATAGAGCTTTTTTTTTTAAATACTACATATTACCTGTATAAGTAACTTTTTGAGAAGGTTGGTAATACAGATGCACACATACATTGTTGAAAATTTTATTTTGATTTTGCTAAAGAGAAGTCACTTCTGCCTGTATATGAGGGCGCAGCTGCTTCAAAATGAATCTTCCTCCTCAGTATGATTATGAAATACCTAAGTAGATATTTGAAAAGGCCCTTGAAATTTAAATGCATTTGGCATAATATAGTAAAGAATTATATCTTAAAGCTTGACTTGTTTATTTTATGCATCATTTATTTTAGTTTCTCATAATTTTTAAGGAAATACTACTTTTAACGTGTTTAGAATCATTTTCTCTTCTAACAGATTGACTACAGCAGCTTATGCTTCTGTTTGAACACTTTCAAGAAAGAAGGAAGTTATTAACCCACTGAGAATAGGAATTAGATCTGTTCCATAAACATATTCTAAGTACACAGAGTTATTAGTGTTTCCTGATCAACGGAACTAGTGTCCTGGTTATAAAAATGAGGAACTGAAGACTCAAAGAAGTAACTGCATTTTGTCAATGTTTAATGTATTTATCTATTGATCACTGGGGAAAAAAATTGCCCATTCTCATCCAGGTAGTGGGCTTTTATCTGATAAGAAAATGCCACTCTTCAATTTAAAAAAAAAAAAAAACAAAAACCAAGCCATATAAAATAAAACACTTGGAATCACTTGATTTTCCTGTTTGTTTTTAGCTGTTAGAATGTATTGAAAACTCTGAAAATCCACACAGCATTAGATAGTGATGTATTCCTTTTATACCTTTTAATAAACCCTTTAAAATTACTTACATGGTGGGGTGCCTGGGTGGCTCAGTCGGTTAAGCGGCTGCCTTCGGCGCAGGTCATGATCCCAGGGTCCTGGGATTGAGCCCCGCATCGGGCTCCCTGCTCAGCAGAGAGCCTGCTTCTCCCTTTCCCTCTGCCTGCTGCTCTGCCTACTTGTGCTATCTCTCTGTCAAATAAATAAATTAAAAAAAAAAAACTTTAAAATTACTTACATGGCAATCTAATCTTAATGTTTGGAAACTGCTTTGCTGCATTAAAGCAACTTATGTCCTTACTATTCTGCTATATCTTGAACATAAGCCGCTTGCCCCTACCTGAGGGCATTGTGCTCTCCTCCTGCAAGGTTCTTACCTGGATCCTTACACAGCTGTTTTTCTCACTTTACTCTGGTCTCTGATCAAATCTCTTTCCAGAGCTGACTTTCCAGACCACCCTACCTAAAATAGCATCTTCTGTCGAGCTTCCTGCTAATTCTTTTAAGCCTTACCTGCCTATATTTTTCCTTATAGCCATTGTTATGACCTGGAGTTAAATTGATTCACTTTCTCACCGATTACATGAGAACAGGGAATTTATGTGCTATAATACTCACCTCTCTGAACATGTTGTGCCTATTTTATCAGAGGTGCTCAAAAAAATAAAAAAGGTGTGTATGTGTATCAAACCTCTGTTGAATGAGTATAGAAGGAAAGTTGAAAACCAAAAGATCTGGGCAAGTAACAACCACATACACTTGAAGCCAATTTATGATTAAATAATATCACACCCAAAATGTCTGAAAAAATGGATTCCCTTTTGCTCAGAAGTAGTAAACACACTATGCTGTAGATGTTTTTAACTTGGAACAATAGAAATGAGTTATTTTAAAACATTGAAATAAGCTTTATTAAGATAAATTCTATTGCAACAGTTAACTTAAAGGTATACCATCACACCAATTATTTTGAATTTGATTTAAATAAATAGAGACACATTTAATCATGAATTTGCATCAACCATTGGCCAAGTGTTAATGGTCAGTTGCCTGTCTGTGGATAGATAGATCTCCTAATAAAATCCCAGGCATTTGAGGCTGTCCATTTCTTTCTGTAGGCATAGTGTGAACTGATAAAGATTTCATTAGGATAAAGGAGCAAAAGAAGCATACTGAATATCACCAAATCTATAAGATGAGAATATTATTTGCTTGTTCAAGGAATACTGTAGAAATATATGGTTACTTTTATCATCTCAAGTTATCTCCATAAAAACATGTGTTAGAAAACTTCAGGAAAATAATGCAGTTTGACAAGCCACTTCAAATTTCCTTCCTGTGGAGTTGTGTTCTACTTTTCAGAACTTATCAGCTATCTCTTTACTTCAATAGAAAAATACACTTTTAAACATTATCTTCTCATATTCTTCTACTGAAATTTTAAGTGTAAATGTAGTAACGTGATGCATGTTCCTGGCCAGCGTAATGCTTTAGAGTTTCCTAATGCAAAAACATGAAGATAAACTAGCATGGATAGAGCTAATTGCTATTCGTTATTTTCCCCAGAGAGAAAATTAGAGCATACTTGTTCATTTCAGAGATTGTAAACACCATGAGAGTAAAATCCATGTGTATACTGTGACCTTTTGTATCCACAGCATGTTAGAACCACATCTGTCACATGGTAACCATTCAGATTTAAAAAAAAAAAAATGAGTCTGTATCAATGACCTGCCCCCCAAAAAGAAGTATAAACCACTGTTCGCCATTTAGTTAGAACTGATAAATGATTAGTAATACAGTCTTATTTTTGGTCTAAAATATGCCTGGTTTTTTTTTATCTTTTTTTTTTAAAGATTTCATTTGTCAGAGAGAGAAGGGGGGGAGAACACAAGCAGGAGGAGTGGGAGAGGGAGAAGCAGGCTTCTCGCGGAGCAGGGAGCCCGATGCGGGGCTCGATCTCAGGACCCTGGGATCATGACCTGAGCTGAAGGCAGACACCTAACGACTAAGCCATCCAGGTGCCCCTAAAATGTGCCTGTTTTGGCACATTTAGTTTCTACTAATGCAGATATCAATTATGCTTTCCAACCTTCCAATATTTCGCCCTGTGTGTTATGGGTAGTGTAGATTGTTTTTGTTTTAAAGCCTTTGTTAATGCATTTGCAGATTGCATTGAAAGAGTCTGAGGAAATTACTCCATACATCAGCATCAACAGTGCAATTTTTTTTTAATCTACATACTTTGCTAGTACACTACACTGTACAAGCCAGAAAAGGAAAAAAAAATAATAGGTGACTAACATTGGTTTTGGAAGGTTGTAGGGCTAGACCAAATATATTTTTGAATGCTTCTCAAAACTGAGCAACAGAAAAGGTAAATAAAATAGAAGATGAAACCAAACACAAACTCTCCCCTCTTCCAGCTCTCCAGATGCAGAAACATTTGCAACTTCTGAGTTGGTGATTAATTTAGCATCTCTTTTGAAATTAGTGAAATTAAAATATTTTCTATGCTTGTAATGCTATTCTCTAGCTAACAAACCTTGAAGGAAATTTTCTTTATATGGATGTCTTAAGTGCGAACACAGGACGTTACATGGTAATTGCAAGTTGGTTAATTGATTATAGGCTGTAACAAATGTTCCTTTAAGAAGTTGTATGATAACATTTCACAAGTAAAATTTTATAGCCAACTAGCCAACTAGGTTATCAAGTTAGGGCTCTTCTTTCTTACTCAACGATGTATACAGCGGTTACCTTAACTAAATGTTAGGCTATTTCTAACCACAGCACAGTATAAATTCTACTACATTTAAGTGCCATGGTGTTCAATTTTTCCATCAGACTCGCTTCACTGTCTATGTTTCATTTTCTTTTTCCTTCTTGAGTATGGATTGTCAATGCCATATAGAACAAACTATAGGAAATTTTATGACTTCAAATCAGGCAATGTCTTTATCCTCCTTGTGTCATGAATTTCAGTGTTAAGAACACTTTCATGAAAGAAACAAAATTGTTACGCTTTATATACTTCATAACACACTTTCTAAAGTTTACCTTACTATATTTTGCTATATATTATTCAAATATTTTTGTAGTACAAATTTAAATAAAATATGACTAATCAAAAGAATACGACCAAATTGCTTTGCTATATTGATCTTCTGAGAAACTCAATTGATCTCTTGAGAAAACTGCATTTGCCCCTTGTCACCTTCTGCAATCTCATTCTAAGATTGTGTGCAGTATGGCCCAATCTACTTTTCTCGCCTCATTTCTCTCTCCTTCCATGGTTGGCTTATTCTCCTGCCATACTAACTTACTGCCAAGAACCCAAACATGCCCAGTGCTTCTTCCCCTCCATAAATTTATTCCTCCATAACTCGTACCTCCAACTGAGACACTTCTTCATATCAAAACTCATGCAAAGAATGATCATCCTACAAATACATACGCTATTAGGGCTTTTGCTACTCCGTGGGCTTTAGTTTGTATACATGGAGAACTCATCATAGTCTTCCTTGTTTATGAGTTAAGAGTGGATTCAATTGTCTCTTCTCCATCATATCTTCTGGATTAAAAATTATCAAGAGCAAATATTCCTTGAGATTTCTTTTTTTTTTTAATGTGGAACTATGTTTGACAAGTAGTTTTATCAAAGTATTCCATCAGTAAAATATACTGAATATATATTAGGAAGGAATTGCATCAATTGCTTTGGTGGGGCCTTCACAGAATTAAAAAAAAAAAAACCAAATAGTTGTTTAAACAGTTTTATGTTTAAATTAAGTGAAGTGATGTGATACTGTCAGCTCTGCTTTGTCTTGGAAGGACAAGTACCTATATTTTCTTTAAATAATGACTAGATTTAGAGGACGCAGGTTGAATTTCCTCAGGTCTATATTGTCTCCAGTAGGGTTACCTCAGTTCTTATCTCTAATGCACACTTACCTCCATGACTACCATCTATCCATCTATTTATCCATCTACCTATCAAATATATGCAATATATGTATTCAATCTGAAAGTCTAGGTGGTATGTGCATGTATGTGTATATATTCTGTATGTATATGTACATATATATACAAACATCAGAAAGAATAAAACATGCACAGTTAAGTACAGAATAAACACCTAAAATTTAAGGATTTATTTACCTAAAATCTACTGGAATCAGTTTCCTCAATAAAATTGGGATTAATTGAAATAATCATCAAAATAGCATCATTTGTGATGAAATTAACTAATGCCACAATTATTTCATTCCTCCCACATTAAAAGTGTATTTTAAGAAGTCAATAAGAACAGTTTTCTTAGTTAAAATAGTATGTAATTTTTTATTATGTACCTCTTGCAAATACTTCTGATCAATTTTAAATAATGTAAAATGTAAGATTTTAGTAGATTATGCCTGATGTGTTGATTGAGTCTTCCATGTTAATTTATTTTCATGGCATTTGCCTCTTTAATAAAGGAGCATGAAAACTATGATACAGAAACAAGCTCTTAGGATCATGAGTAATTTGTTATAACTTAACAGAAAATTCAGGAGAATTTTTTTATTTTTGGCTTGAATATCCCTAATTCACCAAGTCAATCAGCTCTTACTCCCTGTTAAGGTGACAATCTTTGTTAGACCCCTTTCATGTAACTTCCATACTAAACACATCACACAATTAACTCTGCCCTTTTTTCATAGACCCTAAAAGAAAAGCAAATGGGTGCCTAATGGGAAAGAGGCTAAGGTTTGAGGGATAGCAGTTATCTACCTGGGAGAGAGAAAAAGTAATGGCATAGAATAAGACATAATATTCTGCAGTCAGGCATTTCTGACAGGGGAAAGGTCTAGAGTATATGCCCCTACATGGCAAAGTGTCTCCTTATTCCTTTTCCTTTCTACTGAGGATCACAAAATTTAATTATGTAAGCTTCAGGTAAGGCCTTATGAAAATAGATCGAAATAAATAAATGTCATAGGAGATAATTAAAAACATTTTCATGTTTTTATATCACAAAATAGCTATATAATAGCTAAACACTCTGTAGATATCAAGTAACTTTTTCACCTGCATAGAAAAACCAAGAGCAGAGCTGGCATTAAATCTACCTACAAGTAACTATAGCTCCACGATTCAACTACACCACCAAATTGGCAAAGTAGTAGTGAGAGGATGCTGTGCAGAGAAAGGAGACTGATTTGGGTTCTCCAAGAGTTCAGTTCAACAAACATTTATTTAGAATCCCATATATGCCAGGAAATGTACTAAGTACTCTGAACTGAAGACTGGAGAATTTCCATTGATGTGGAGTTTACAACAAAACAAACTTCAACATGATAGAGTTTGAGTTATGAATTGGGATTTTACAGACAGGGACCTTTCTTCTACTTCTTTCTATTCCACACAACTCCTAGAAGAGTACTATAGAAATTCAACATTTGTTGAGATTTGCCTGATTATAGAGATGAAACTGTGGCTTTACTTGGGTCCACCTCCAGTGTATTGACAATAAGACTGTTTTTGGCATTCAACTAGTAAAAGGTATGTGCTTCCCACTGACCTCTACCAACCAAGTTTTCTGTTCTTAATATAATAATTAGGATTCAAATGATTTCACTATATTGATATTTTAGTTCATGATTGTTAGTAAAATTAGAAATCCACATGTGGTAGATGATATCACAATAGACTATATTAAAGTCTGTTTAGGTGAATTATTATATGATTATTTCCTGATTCTCCCTATATCAAGATATGAAAATGATTATAATAAAATCAGTTTCTTTTCAAAAATGACAGGATCTTAAACTATAACTAAAGAGGAAATTACAATGCTAGGGGCTTCCATGGCAAATACCACAATGACAGCACTGAGAAATACAGTAAAATTTACTTGCTATTGTATGTAATTCCAAATGAATTTGGAATTTCAAATTGAAGGTGGGTTTCTTCAGTTGAGTTTCCTATCAGAGGGTCCAAAACTGACAATTTTAATCCATGCCTGGAGTCCTCCAAGGAAATTTGCCTAAGGAATTAGTTCTAAGAAATTAATCTTGATCATATTCTTTTTGTCAGAAAACTAGTTGCTGTTCACATTAGACAAATGAAGGATCAAAGAGTAAAAGCTAAGAAAACAACTCACCCATGTTTTGCCTCACTTGTTCTGCTGTTATTCTATTCATTGTAACATTTCATGGATGACATAAGAATCTTTTCAAACCCAGGTAAAATAGTATCAATTTTTAAATGAAATTTTATTGAACTGACACCTAAATATCTAATGCTAATTGCTTTCTCTAATGAAAATGTAGTAGGATTTAACTATACATTCCCCCTGTAATTTGATGGCTTGTCTCCACTTTTTTCTCACATATATTTATTTTTTAAACATCTTTTGAATTCTCTGAATAAATCATTAATTTATGATTTTTATAAGATTGTATTTTTGGTCATTTTAGGAAATAATACTTTTATCAGAATTAAATGGTTGGTTCTTACTTATGGAAACATCTTTCTTAGGATCCATCCCCTTTGGTCTTTTCTATTTCTCAATTTGGTTTTATTCACTGGTGGGGGAATCTAGAGTCTAATATTCTGAAACAATCACTTCATATTCTCTTTCAGAATTGAAATACCGTTCTATTCTTTGAACTCCTTACCATGTACAGCTCCTACCCATCTAAGAACTAACTTCTAAAATGTTTTACCCAAAGTTTATTGTTGTTGTAGTTTTAATTTCTAGAGCTTTTGAAATTCAAGTGCTGTTCATTTTTTTAAAAGATTTTATTTATTTATTAGAAAGAGAGATCACACAAGCAGGGCAGAGGGAGAAGCAGGCTCCCCTACGAGCAGGGAGCCCGATGTGGGACTCGATCCCAGGACCCTGGAATCATGACCTGAGCCAAAGGCAGACACTTAACTAACTGAGCCACCCAGGTGCCCCACAAGTGCTGTTCAAGTAAAGAGTTGAGAGTACAGCTATTTGCGTTATCATTGACTTTTGGGTTTTCAAGTCATCACATATCATCTTTTATCCATCCCCATGGTTTTTAGCTCTTAACTTAGACATTCACTCAAATTTTGTAGGCTCTAATTAAGAGAAGATGTATCTCTAGGCTTCCATGACCTCACATTTTTATTTCCTGCCTAGTATAATTTTATGTGAATTGTGTAGATATTTAGAGTTAAAAATTATAAGACAAATGTTTTCCGCCTCTTATAAACATATCCTGGAGGTAATCTTAAAATATTAAATCCTCATATGTAGATGAAACTGTTAGGTTGATTTGGGATTCTTTTGTTTAATGTAGGAATAATGATATTCAGGCAAAATTTCCAGAAGTACTGATTAATTTTAAAAAGGTTACATGTTGAACATTATTTGAAAAAGCTTCTATTTTTAAGGCTTCTTGTTCCTCCAAGATTAGATATATTCAATTACTTTTTTTTGTAAAGATTTTTTTTTTAAGATTTTGTTTATTCGAGAGAGAGAGAGCGAGAGAAAGCATGAGTGGGGTGGGGGGGTAGAGGGAGAAGCAGACTCCCTGATGAACAGGAAGCCTCACCCAGCAAGCATGAGGGCAGGGGAGGGGCAGAGGGAGAGGGAGAAGCAGACTTCCTGCAGAGCAGGGAGCCGGAAGTGAGGCTCATTCCCAGGACCCTGGAATCATGACCTGAGCCCAAGGCAGATGTTTAACTGACTGAGCCACCTAGGTACCCCTCAATTACTTTTTGAAACCAAAGACACCTCAGTAAATTGGCTAATCTAATCACTTCCTTATGGTAGGTATTGTGTTATCCCATTTTACAGATGAAGCAATTAAGATTACTTATTTGAATTGCTTCAGGGGATACACATTTAATAAGTGTTAGTGAAATAGCTCGAAAATAGATTTTCTACCTTGTCAAAATCCATTCCAACACTACAGAGACTTTGTTGCTAGGAGAAAACAGGATTTAGGTATAGACAGGGCTAAATCTAGCTAGACCTTGGCTCTACCACTTACTAACTCCAAAAAAGTTTTAACAACTTTACCACCACATCCTTGTAAATCTAAATGTGATAAATATATGTAATCTGCTAAATGCAGCTTATTAAATAGCAGTTATAATTATTTTTTTAAATCATGCTGCTTCTCCAGAAATAGGCATATAACCTCCCACAAAGACTCTCTGAAGAGGGCAGTTTTCATGGGAATGTCAAGGTCCAGGATATCTATGAAGCAATGTGTATTGTTTTTATTTGTACACTCTACATTTACCAACTAGTAAGAGATAAAGATGATGTCTTGAGAACAAGTTTAACATAAGAAATTGCTTATTTTCTTTTTTATCTCCATGATTGCTCCCTACAGGGATATTAAATAGAGAAGACCGGGTACCACTCCTTAGTTGTGGTTTTGTCATGGCTGGCCTTGAACTTCTAGCTTGGTACCTTCCCATGGTGCTGAGCTAAACTCAGAACACTGCACAGCAGCTGAGTTCTCAGCACAGAACTGAAGGCACTCAGCTGAGGCACTCAGCTGAGGCACTCAGCATAGAACTATAATAATTTCACACCCTATCCCAACATCCCACTTATTTGTTCCATCGCACTTTGCTGGGTTTGAATTTGCATCAAACCAAGGTTTAAATAAATCAAATTTTCTCCTTTAGCCTTAAATATGTATATAGAATTGCTGCTACACTCTCCCCACCCAACCTCAAAGACTGGGAAATGTGAGTCAACTTATTTTAATTTCTTGTCACTTCACCAACGCCCTCTGTCCCAGTAAGAAATATGCAGTTTTTATAGCTACCATGGAGCCCTTTGTAAAGATATTTAGTTGGCTTCTGCTTTTTGTGAAACCAGCAATTATGTATCTACTTTATCTAAATAGTCACAGTCTCCAATTGCTGGAGTCCTAGAATTTGTATAGAAATCAAAACTCTCTGAAAATTGTCTGGTTCTTTTATGTTCTCTCTCTTGGACCTTCCACCTCCCTCTTTTCTACCCCATCCTTCCCACAGAGACACTAGTTTTGCCATCACTGACACGCCAGCTTTCTTATAGGGGTATTGCAATCAGTGGTCTTAATTTGAAACAGAATTATAAGAAATATTCTGCTCTGGTCTGACAAAGCTGAGAAAGTGGTACCTGCTCACCTCTTCTGTGGATCAGACTCAAATGACAAGCTTATTTCAGGTCATAGCTTCCCATGCCCTTAAGGCTATTCAACTAGACCTTTCTATTTAAAGAACAGTGTGCCTTTCATCCCCATGATAGGTCTTTAACACTTCCTCCCAAAAATGCCTAGGGAAATAGGCTGATGAGAAGCAAACAAG
This sequence comes from Leptonychotes weddellii, assembly GCF_054177405.1. NCBI lineage: Eukaryota > Metazoa > Chordata > Mammalia > Carnivora > Phocidae > Leptonychotes > Leptonychotes weddellii. Next base: position 124,272,588 of record NC_138373.1, read on the forward strand.
GTTGGGGCTTCACGGAAGTCCCAGGATCACCAACCATGCTTGATGAACAAGAAGTCATTTTTGGTAGCTGCCAATCAGCATTCCAGTTCATATTCTTACCTCAAAGTGTATCATGCCCATCTCCATCCACTGACAAGTGTTTACTGAGCACCTAACTCATTTTAGGGAGCACCTTATTTTAGGGAAACCCAAATGCAAAGCCCATGGCCACCTCCAGATGTCAATTGAAAATCAGCATAGATGGAACTGAGGAAAATAATGAGCTCACATAGAAGTGAAAGCTAAATTATGTCTTATAGAGCGTAATGCTCAACAAGCTCGTAGAAAGGAAAACGCATGAGGAAACCGGTGTTAATTATCGAAGGCTTCATGGAGGCATAAGCAATTATGCCTGGTGGATCTTGAATTAAATAGCTCTTCATGGAATTAAATACAGATCCTAAGAGTTACTTCAGCTTTCTTTTCTCTAAATGGGCAGTCCTAATTCTATGACCTTGTGATAAATATCACATATATAAACTTCTGCCATTTATGGCTTCTTTTGAACGCTCTCCACTTCTGTTTACTTGAGGACTCTCAAGGTGGAAGCAAGGAGTGTGTACAGTCACTTGGATAATAAAAAGAACAGGTAAAGATCTCTACATCTGCATGCCTGTATCTCTAGTGCACATAGGGCGCCTGGGTGGCTCAGTTGGTTAAGCGACTGCCTTCGGCTCAGGTCATGATCCTGGAGTCCCGGGATCGAGTCCCGCATCGGGCTCCCTGCTCAGCAGGGGGTCTGCTTCTCCCTCTGCCCTCTTCCCTCTTGTGCTCTCTGTCTCTCATTCTCTCTCTCTCTCACGTAAATAAATAAAATCTTTAAAAAAAAATAGTACACATAAATGTCACTTCTAACATCAAAACCATAAATCACCTGCATTCTCTCTTCTATATTAAAGTCGTTTTCAATGGGATTTATTTTCCATTACTTGAATCAATGCATTGCTCTTTCATTCCTCTTCTCTATTTCTCCCCATTTCTCTTCATTTAAAACTCATATAAGGCTATTCTCTTCTACGAAAATGTTCACAGTTGCCCATTTTAATAAACAGAACCATATACAGAAATATTTAGATCTGGAAGGCACCTTGGAGAATCACCTTTTCCCGCTGTCTCATTTCACAGCTGATAGAATTAGATTAAGTGATTTGTCTAAAGTCACACATTAGAGGCAGAAGCAGACTAGGAATACAATACACTAAATTTTGCTTTTGTCAATATATAATTATTCATTCAGCAAACATTTATTCATGTGGCAGGCAGTATTCTAGGGGTTGGAAGCCAATAGGGGCCCCCAAAGGCATAATTCTGCTCCCCTACACTCTCGATTCAACAGGATTCATTCTCCCTTAGGTGTGCTGTGAGTTTCTGCTATTCCTTTTAATAGTTTTATTTCTTCATGCTTTGATGGTGTCCTTATCTTTACTCATTCCCAATTAACTTCCCCAAGCTTCTCATTTAATTAATTCCCATCCTCCTTTTCAAGATATGAACTGGCTCTCCTGACTTAGAGCCATTCTGCCTCATTATCGGCCCCCCATTCTCAAATAATTATTTTGAATATAATGAAAATGTTAAACATGGTTGAACCCAATATGTCATTATTGTAACTGACTGCCAACAAATGTTTTCACATGTTTCGACTTGTGTAATAAAGTATCACAACAGAAAAATGAGTAGACCCTTTATCCCTGTCCACCTTTTGCAATCTGTGTTGGTAAACATTTGCTTCTATCATAATGAGGACAGGCTTGTAAAATTAAACCTCCTAAATGGATGTCAATGGTTAGACACAAAAAAGAAAAAATAGAAACATTCCTTTGTCCTCAATATAGGGCAAAATATTTTGTCCTTCTACCCTTCAAGAAAAGTCCATATTCTGTGTTATTGACTTCCTACCATTCCTACCAGCAGCACCATAGGTACCAATAGTGACTGCATTTATTTATAGAACATTTGTTTACTCTACTAATTGATGCATTACCTTTCTTTTATTGCCTAATGCTCTCCATTTTCCAGATAAATATCACTATCTTTTACAGTTACATGTAGAATGAAATGATCTTGTGCTTAATGAACAAAATAAAATAGCCACAGTTCAGTGAAATATTTTGTAAAGATACTGAAAAATGGCACTTTATTTTTATTTTTTAAGAGTAGTTTTATAAGCTCTTTATTGATAATGAACTCTTTCATGAAAACTCTCAAAAAAAGTTGCAAGGATAGAAGTTCTCATATGTCCTTTACCTAGGTAAACCAACTGTTAAGATTTTGTTCTGTGTCATTTTCTCTGTCTATATTATTATATATATTATATATATTATATCTATACTATTATATTTGTGTATATATATACACAGTTCATATATTTTTCCTAACCATTTAGGATTAGTTGGAGACCTGGTGTGCCTTATCTCAAGTATTTTAGTGTATATTTCAGTATAATTCCTAAGAACAGGACATTTTTTTTTTTACACAGAACAGTTATCAAGCACAGACAATATACCACTGATGTAAAACCATTGTCTAATTCATAGCCCATTGTCAAAGTTCATCTACGGTCACAATATTGTTCTTTATAGCTAATCGTTTTTGTCGATTTGTCCAGGATCTAATATAGAATCACGTGATAGGGCGCCTGGGTGGCTCAGTTGGTTAAGCGACTGCCTTCGGCTCAGGTCATGATCCTGGAGTCCCGGGATCGAGTCCTGCATCGGGCTCCCTGCTCGGCAGGGAGTCTGCTTCTCCCTCTGACCCTCCCCCCTCTCATGCTCTCTGTCTCTCATTCTCTCTCTCTCAAATAAATAAATAAAATCTTAAAAAAAAAAAATTAAGAGTCATGTGATACATTTAAGTGTCATGCAATGCTTTATTTTAGTGTTTAAAATCTTACACTCAGTCACTAATGCCCTGGATAGTGTTTCTTTTTAAAGTAATCTCTGCTTGCTGACTGCTCTTCCAAGAATAATAATTTAAGCCAAAAGATGTCTAACAAAATCCCTTAGGATTAATGATATCTGTGTTGAGGAAATGACACATCAACTTTTTAACTATGTTCTAGCCACAGGTTTTGGCATTTCAGTAGGAAGAAGCCCAAGAAAAAGAACTCTGAGTTTATCCATAATTTGCAGTTTTGAGATTTAAAACATGGGATAAGGATTTTGATGCCATCCCAGTTGACCTGGGGCAAAGGAATAATGTTTACAAACAGCCATGTTGCAAGGGTTCACAGTGCATACTTTAAATCCAACCCTAAATAAATATTTAGGTTAGTGATATGTTAGTAAAAGTTCCATTAAAACCAATATTTTCATCAAAATGAAATATTTGAGATATTTTAAACAAAGTTTGGATATTAACATTAGCTATTTGTCATCCTTGAAACGGTCCTTTTGCAAAAAACACAGCTGTGCATTTTAAAATATTCATCATTAAAATGAATACAAAAGTGCCCTCCTCCCACAAGTCAACGATTTGCAATATTTATGCCGAAAGCATACAGTGTTTTGCTTAATTCTGTAAATAGAATTATGATTAGGGCCGCAAGGTACAGCAGTTTAATTTCTAGCTGTCGTCAAGCAAAAGTAATCCCTAAGTCTCAGTTATTTTCTTTATTCTCCATGTCAGGCCTGCTTCTAAAACTGCATTAAAAAACGTGAAAGTGTCATCAGATTTATTGAGTATGAATGCTCATACTGTTTTGTGAAAAATACATAAATCTACCTAAAAAGATTCACATTTTTTGAAGTATCATATAAACACATGAAAGTACCAAGTCTCAATACCAGGAAACTGTCTGAATCAGACCTACTGATACCAATTACGTTATTGAAAAGCCAGATAGTTGGCGGAAAGTGCAAAATCATCCTGTGCTATTTTCACTTTTTTCTTCTAAAATAGAGATGTTTATACATGCAAGAGAGAGAAATTAGCTACCAGAAAAATACGATGCACATCCATATTCAGTGCATAGATTGAAAGTAAAATAGCTGTTTGTCCCTTACAGTAGAACAGGCTTGTCCATTCATCCTTGTGATAGATGTGCGTGCAAAACCAAAATGAAATCAAATCCCTGCAGATGACTCGTAAGTCACAAAAATTGTTTAATCCTTTCACTGTATCCCTTTGGGAAGCCAAGCCTTGTAAGTCTTAATGTACAATACATACAATGTCAAATATTCTCTGAGTTTTTTAGTAGAAAACCTTCATTTATTCCAGCAGGCGCCCTCACCCCCATTGTTTCTTGTAAAGAGCTCTATGTCACTCTGATTCCTTAGTATGTGCACTCGTAGAATTTGGTTGTAGTTTTTGTTTTAATAAAAAAAGTGTCAGTACACGGAAACTATATATAGAAATCTTATCTAAAATTAATTGTAGCTCAAAGTCGTATTTTAAGAGTCAGCCAGGCAAACCTAAATGCATTTTTACAATGCTCTTTCTAATGGCTTTTACTAGAAAACAGTTGAGTTTCAAGCAGAAATAAAATGAAAGCAGACCTCGGAGGCTTAACCATTGAACAGATGCGGTAAATGCAGTTTTGGAAATATAGCTGTCACTTCAGATCTTTCACGCTAAGTACCTATATGAGCCAACTGCCAGAGCTGCTAGCGTTATAATATTTGTGTAGTTCTGCTGAACCTAGACACTGTAAGAACTCTTAAAAACAGAGTAACATGCCTATTATGAACCTGTTTCTAAATATTTCATTCTTTCTTGGTTTTCATTCTACCTAAATTTTTTGAAGACTAAAACTGATGAGAACTTATATAAAAAGGTACTTGTCTCTAGTACTGTGAAATTTTCATTTGTGAGTTGCTAACTTGTCAAATCAAATCAGAAATTCTTGACATCTTTATTACACTAAAGCAATTCCTGATATTGACTCGGGAAGGATTTCATTTTCTTACTCCCTAAACTAGAAGTTGTACTTTTTTTTTTTTTAATGCAGTGATACGAGATTATTTTTCTCTTTACCCCTGATGGGGGATATATATATATATGTATATATATATATATATATACTTGACCCTTGAACAACATGGGTTTGAACTGCAAAGTCCACTTAAATCTGTGGATACACACACACACACACACACACACATACACACACACTACTGTACTGTCGATGTATTTTCTTAACATTTTCTTTTCTCTAGCTTACTTTATTCTAAGAATGCAGGATATAATATACAAAATATATGTTAATGACTGTTTATGTTATCAGGAAGGCTTCTTGTCAACAGTAGGCTGTTAGTAGTCACGTTTGGTGGGAGTCAGAAGTTATACAAGGATTTCTGATTGAAAGAGGGGTCGGTGCCCTTCACCCCCACATTGTTCAAGGGTGAACTATAATCATATCAATACTAAATATAGCACCAGGCAATTAATTATTATATGATTCTTTTTTAATAATGTAATATTCTCTAACAATGTCTACCTAGATTAATATTATTTCATTTTTCAAGAAGGAAGCATAATTAACTTTTCACAAAAATCAGTGCATAAACTACTCACAGAATCTTCATCTCTAGCCCTTCAAACCAACTTTAAAATCCCTGTTTATCTATCATATACTATATATGCTAAACCTACATGACATTTTATTGTATTTCTAAGTAGAAATATTACATAATAAAATTAATCAGTTATAATTATGACATTCTGAAATGATATTGAACTATGCAGTCAACTAACAGTACCTATGTTGTTTTCCTTTAGAGAAAAAGAATCTGAAAGAACAAAATAGCCCAGAATTCCTAACAGAACAGTAAGTACTTTCATGATACAATAATATTACTAGGGCTCCTATAAAATGAGAAGGTCTTACAAATTTCTTTTACAGAAACATTCGCCTTTCTATTTTCTAAGATAAGAGATTAATACAGTACGCAAATGGAGCCTTCTAAAACTTAATCCCAATTTACTGGAGTAAACTGAAAATCATTTATCCTATAATCCTCTTAAATAAGAGGCCAAAGTAATCCTTGTGATACATCTATGTGGCAGAAATGTTTATGTTGATTCCACCATATCTTTTGACTAGCATCATATCATTTTAAATTCTAAAGAAGAAAAAAATAAGTAAAATTTAATCAAAGTGTCTTGTGTTCTCTTGTGTGTGCTAGAAAATTTATTCATTTTGAACAAAATTTGAAACAGAATCAAGATGCTTATTTTGTTTATAGTCATTAAATTAGAATTATCAAGAAAAATGGCCAACATCTGTAGGATTTAAATCTATAGTTTAATCTCATTAGTACATTTCTTTCTAATCTCACAACTTAACTATGACATGTATATCTTTACATAGCAATTAATTGATAGTAATAATTGTTTTCCTAAATATGTTTTTGTGAAACAAAGTTAAAATTTTTGATGCCATTCCTTATGGTAGAATTGGCAACACTAAAATGATTTCCTAGGTGCAAACAATTATAAATTTTAGATACGTGAATATCAAAAATAATAAAGATGGAAAAGTCCATGTTGATGAACCATCTTCTATCACCGTAATGCCATGATTGTCTTGAAATGAGTCGCAAATTCACTTCCACGTTGAATTTTTGAATGACAGAATCATACATATTTGTTTTACATTCTTTATACAAGAACCAGATAATATTTACCATAGCCCTTCACAATTTCTTATTCATCTTATAATTTCACTGTGAACAGCCATCAGTGGCTGTTTTTCTGATCTATCCTTAAGTGATTTTGTCTATTATTCAGGTGTGACTTACGTAAGTTGCTTGATTTGAACTGTACTTTTCACAATTATATTAAAACAGGATTTAGCATGGCATCCTTTGGAGAGAATTGATTCAAGTAATGAGGTCTTCTGCTCAATTGGAATAATCTTAGAGAAAATAACATATATATTTCCAAGGAAGAAATCATGCATTTTCTTGGTGTGTTTTGTGCTTTGTAGTAGTTTTTCCTTTTAGCCTTTGTCTTTTATTTAACAAGGACATGCTAAATGACTCATAAATAACTGTAAGGAAAAATGACTAACTCAAGCCCAAATTTAAAAAGTGTAGTTTATGCCTTAATGATTTCATAAAATATTTACAAAGAGAAATACTCTGAATTAAAATGATATTGTCAAAACATTACAAGTGTCTTAATATAGGTCCTATCTTCCAAAGAGTTCATGAATTAGGTGTGTCAGTATATAACATGAAGTATGATATAAAGTGAAGACACTGGATAATGCAGTGACTATTTTTCCTTGTCTTTATAGAATATGTGTCTGTGTTGCAAGCTCATGAATAATAAGTTTGTACAATTTGTATTTAAATCAAGCCTTATTAATTAAAAATTTTTTAGCATAGGGACGCCATGCAAACCTATAATTTTGCCTCAAAGCCCATAGCTTAAGGACGATTTGGTAATTGATTAGAATATTACTAATGATCTTTAAAGCACATTGCACTTATATTTCACAAAAGTTTTTGTGCTTAAGAAAGATAAGGAAAATAAGGAAAGGACCATTGAAAATTGTATTTTAAAATAGTAATTTTCTCCTGGATGACTGAACACTCAGTGGTACTTTAGGGTACTCTAAGGGTCAGTTCTCTATAGAATGAATACACCGAATAATAATAATAATAAAGAGGATGCATTAAAAAAATTCAGATGCTCAGGCATGCTTCTCAGAAACTATTCACATTATCTTAGATCTGCTAAACCTCTTTAAATACTACTGGGAGTTGATGTTTTTACTCAAAGCATGATTATTATTAACAATCTCTCTTTCCTGGCATACCAAATAGAACAAGAAGTTTTCAGAAGTGTCCTAAGAGAAAGCAGATTTTAACTAGGAAAGTGTTTTGTGATTCATTAGTAAATAAATATGATTTGCAAATGCCCCTCACAACTTTCAATTAGTCAAACCATTCCCTCTTCAAAGTAACGAGTTCTTATAATCAAAAAGTATAAGGGTGTGTGTGTGTGTGTGTGTGTGTGTGTGTGTGTGTGTGTTATGGTAGCATGGAGTTAAGAAAAAAATGTATCTATCTAGTGTAATATGTTCATTTTACAGACATTACCTCCTCTAATATCCTCATTTATAAAGGGCCAGATAAGTCAACTCATTTTTCGAAGCTCTCCTATCTAGTGACAGAATCAAGAAAAATTCGGGCTTAATTAACAACCCACTATCTTTTTTTTTCTGCCATATTAACTGAAAGTACTTCTGTAAAAACTGAGTGCCTCAGATTGGTTCAAGAAGCTTGTTCTCAAAACTTAATTTTTTTTTCAGTCAAAACACTAATCCAGTTTTGTACTGTCTCTTATCTGCCTAAAACTATATTTTGATACAACTCATTAGAATGATGTTTATGGTGGAAAGAATTATATACACAGAGAGAATCTAAGTTTGAGTCTTGGCCTCACCCAATTCCCCTTCTCATAGTGAGGAGTCCTGGAGCATACGGGGAGATCACACAGCTAAAAAACTACCATATAATGATAATAATAATAATAATGATAATATATAACATTAATACATACATACAATCTGCCATCAACAATAATTAAGCAATTACCTCTTTGATTCTCTGTTTTCTTATCTGGCTAATGGAAAAAAAAATGTCAAGTCTATTTCCCAAGACTTTCTGAGATCAAATTAGATAATGAGTATAATGATGTTTAATTACAAATTTTGGCTATTATATGATTATGGAAAACCTTTTATTACTGTAAAAAGAACTTCCTTTTCTATGAAAATTTGCCTTTGCTGTTTTGGGAATCCAATATATTATTTTACAACAGTGTGTTGATGATGAAACCAAAATTGTTGATTGCTGTCTGTTCTAGACAATAATGGTCCTCCAGAAAAAAAAATGTTCCCTTTCCTTGAATTTATAATTTACCCTTCATCCTGATTAGCTTTTTCACCCATAGGCCTAAGATGAGTTCTTATATAAAAGAAGGAGAGTTAGGAAACGAAGGGGTACATTTTTGGGGTTTTTGTCTATGTCAGATGCTCTACTAATCATATTTCATTTATCAAAAGAACACTTCCAAAGTTATCACAGTTTGGCAGATAAGTGAAAATGAGAAATGAAAGCTTTATAAAGTCAGACTAATTAGTAAGCAGCAGAATTACCATTTGACCTCAGGTCTGATTATCCCTTTCCAGGTTATCACTTTTAACTAAACACATCACAACTGGTGAAGGCAAGGCACAGTGCATTTTCCTATATGAATGATGGTCTGGTGAGAAGAGATAAAAGTAAAGAATAGATCTTTTTAAAGTGTCATTGGTCTATGTAAAATATTTGATGTACATATGATATCACTTTTCTTTATCACTTATCAATAAACATTAAATTGAATCATGCAGATTTTTTCTTCAGATGCTAAAATTAAACCACAGTAGGAGAATTTAATTATTTAAGACAACTATCTTTAGATAAAAAAGTGAAACAAAGTTGAAATGGATAATAGGCATAAGTATAAAAGGTCACCTACAGGAACAGAATTATATTTATTTTGTTTATAAAAGTTATTACCACAAAATGGATGCTCACAATTTGTGCTTCCTAGATATTTTATGCTTACTACATTGTCTGGACTTATTTCCTTTAAGTCTTTGGTACTATTTTGGAAATTCTTTTGCTTATTTATTCTTTATTCTTTATTTAATAGTTGCTATTGAGTACCTACTATATACATTTTCCCAAGTGTTGGAGATCGAGGAGTAAACAAAGCACAGCCTCTGTCATCAAGTAGCTTATATTTAGTACAACTACAAATACTGGAATGTTCACTTTATATAGATAATAATAGTACTTTGACTTACAATAATAGACTATCTTTTTAAGATATTCACCTGATTAATCTTGATCAGAATCACTATGTTTTTATTTAACAAACGATTGGCAGTCTTATCACTTTCGTTGGGGCACTGGGTAAAATGGGTTTTCCACAATGATTATTATTTACGATAAAGCTAAAACAGATTTCATGACTTAGTTATTTCCAAGGATACTAAAGAATGGTAACTCACTCTGTGTTCAAATTCCAGCTTCACTACTTATTAGCTACGGTTGTAAGGCTACTTAGTAGACCTCTGGATGTTTTAATTTCTTCAATGAGTGATTGAAATAGTGTTATTTTGTTGATAGTAGGTACTAAAAATAAAGTTAGCTACTTTATATTATTGATAGAATTCTGTCCATTATTTCTAGAAACAATCTGATTTGGATGCTCCCATTGATACTTGTCTTTATTTTGTTCTGAAAACTTTATCGTCTCTCATGACTCTGAAATATAACTTGTACAGTTATGAAAGAGATAAAGTAGAAATATTTAAAACCATATAGTTGGTTTTAAAGCATATCATGTAAAGTCTAAAGTCAATAAAAGGTCAAAATGAATGATTTAACTATCTGAATAATTTATGCTAATTTTGATTTGCTCTAATATTCTGATTTATTCACTTATTTGTCTGTACCAGGTCATTATTTTAGGTTGCATTATTTATTTTTGTAATTTAGAATGTTGGCAGTGGATGAAAGAGCTACATTCAGGTTCTATTTCTGCCACATAGTCACTATATGACCTCAGGAAGACAATTTGACCTCTTTTCCTCAATATCCTTATCTACTGACTGGGTGATAGACACTGGGGAGGGTATGTGCTCTGGTAAGCGCTGTGAATTGTGCAAGACTGTTGAATCTCAGATCTATACCTCTGAAACAAATAATGCAATATATGTCAAGAAAAAAAAAA
>NC_138373.1:124283463-124357275 GCF_054177405.1 Leptonychotes weddellii
GAACACTTCATCTAAAACTAATGATGTAATGTATGGGGATTAACATAAGAATTAAAAAAAAAGTAAAAAATAAATAAAAATAAATAAAGATAATAAATCATATTTTATAGGTTTATATGAGAATTCCATGGATGTTGATTATGTGTTTATTACAGAAGTTAGCACAAGAGTATAAGCAAATAGTAATTTGTTTGTTATATTTGTTATTAAGGATATATCCTTTGAAATATTAAGGGGGCATCCTTTTAAAATTATAAAACATACACAAGTCTGCAAAGAATTGAGGAAAGCAAGTGTGAAGGAAGAAAGAAGAGATGTGGAGGATGGTTAGAAATCTTGAATGCAAGATGAAATTTGGTTTTGATACAGCAGGATGTAGACATGCTCTGGGAAGGGTCCACCATGAGCCCTCTCCTTGAAGACCTCTTCCCCCTTAAAGCAAATACTAAAATTAGACAAGGTCTGTAGCATGACTCCTCTTCACAGAGGTCAAAAGGAAGACTTGAGACATTTTGACTGTCTTCATGGCCCTATAGGTAAGTTGAATCAGTCCGCATTATGATGTGTAGGTTACCAAAAGGGCTTTCTACCCTATCATGAAATTATTTACTTTGGAATCACAAATGGGGTCATTTTCTTCAGAGAAAATAAACCTAACCGAACTGTAGGCTCAGCAGGCTTCCAGAAATAAAATATGTTCAACATATGTTATTACATAAACCATTTTAAAATTAAGGATATTTTTATGCCATTGCATGGCAAAATGATATATTCTCCTTTCATAAAATTAAATAAAAATTTGTATATGATATCTGATATTGAAATCACAAAATTTATTTTTTCACCAAGGAAATTTTAGAAAACAAAATTGCTCTTTTTGCTGTTTTCCCTATGATAAAGAATATTTTATGAATTTTCTCTTCAGTTTAGTACTTCAAGTATTTTTCTGTTAATTTTATATCTATTAATTGTCTTTGTTGTTTAAGTCATTCTTTTGCAAATACCGTAAAAATTCTCTTTATACTACTGACATGGAATATCAGTAGTAATACCACTCCCTCTTTTAATGTCAAATCTTGTTCTGCCTCTAAAGATAAGTATATCCCAATCTTAGTAATAATCATTTCTATGTCCGCAAATGTAATTTGCGGTAAATATCTTGTCATTTTTCTCCTCTTTAAAATTTAATCCTTACATAAATTGCAGGCAGTTTTCTACTCTAAATTACAAAAAAATCTGGTTCAGCATATGTTCCATTGTACATTTGAGCAACTTATGTCCCGTTATTATGCTTAATATAAATTTCTTAACCCTGCTATTATTTTCCACTTCCAAAAGAATCCTGGCAAAGCCTGTGTTTATGAATTGGTACAAAATGTTTCAGAATAAGGAAGTAATGTCTCCAAAAGAATGCTCAAAATGCATTTGTTTTGCTACCTCAATGACCCCCAAAGCAGTATTATTTGAATTTTCAGTAGTCTGAAATGTCTTGTAAGAAATAATTCTTAGCACCAGTTTTGCAAGTTGCTCAGGGTTTTTGCTTATCCATTTCATGTTTGCATCTAGCATAGACACAATTTGCTATAACCTCTCCTGGGAAGTTATTTATTTTTTATTAAGAATGTAATGATTGAACTATGAAAGACTTAGCCTTGGATTTTCCTTCATTTTGGACTTTAAAATACTTTTTTCTAATTTTAGAGATTTTCTTAATGCCCTCAAATTATGTCTTAAAGCATTGTATATGTGCTAATATTTATCTGAATTAAGTCTATTAACATAATTCTAGAAAAATGGGTTTACGTAATTGTATAATTATTAATGTACCCATTACTTCCAATTATGGTAAGATTTGCACAATTATCAATATGTTTTACAAAGGCAAAGCCAAATTTGTCATTTAGACAATGAAAATAATAGAGAAAATACAGGCAGTCCTCAACCTATGAAGGAGTTATGGAACAAGATACATTTTAAGATGTTTTTCTTTCCATTTCATAGGATGGATATTTGCCCAGAGTGTTTGCACAAACCCATGAAAACCCACAGTCTGCACTGAATCATGGTATTTGCAGGCTTGGGGATGGGACTGGATGAGTGAGAGGAAGACAGGGGCAAAATGTTTCTTCATTTTTGCTGATACTCAATTGACCTGTCCAAAATGTGGACAAGTTCAACTGGTTTTCCACACTGACTTATCTCTTTCTAACCTTTGCCTGTTTCCTGATATGATTCTGCTTCCCATCAGAGAGTCTCTAGCTGCCATTTCTTTAAAGTTGCTTTGGCTTCAAATTTCCCAGCCTCACTTTTCTCTTAATCAAAATGCTTCAGGGTGACTGGTATGAGGAAATGTCTAAGAAAAAAGAAACAGAGTCAAAGCATTTACACCAGCCTTGCATTCTTCCTGCCCTGCCTAACCCCTCATAAGCAAATGACAAGAGATTTTCGGCAGTGCGAGATCCTGAAGTGAACTTAGGTCATATGGGTGGAGATACTTGGGGACAGGAAACACAGGTTCTAGATGCAGCATCCCTGCATTGCTCTTTACATTTCCTTCCAATCCTCTACACATAGGAGCCCAGAATTCCTTTATTTTAATACCTACAAGTTTTCCCAGGGGTTTTTGTGAGGCTTGTGATAGAAGCTCTGTCAATGAGGTATAGTAGGCTAGAAATTGTGCTTTTTTTTTTTTCTCTTGTAATGTATTTAAAGTACACGATTAAATAATCTACATTTTAATTCTTTTAATTTAAAATAAATTTACCCCAAATACAAAAGCATCAATTCATGAAGTAAATATTTAAGTAGCCCTTCCATATGAAGGAAATACCTTTGTTTGTACCATTACCTTCATTAGTTCAGTCTATAATGAACTATTACAGGCTGGGTGGCTTATAAACAATAGAAATTTACTTCTCACAACTCTGGAGGCTGGCAATCTGAGACTGGAGTGCCAAATGTGGTTGTGCTCTGGTAGGAGCCCTCTTCCGCGTTGCAGATTTCTCATTATATTCTCATGTGGTGCAAAGAGGGTGAGAGAGGTCTCTGAGGTCCCTTTTATAAGGGCACTAATCCCATTCATGAGGACTCCCCCCACTTTCATGACTTAATCACCTCCTGACACTATCACAAGGGTGTTAGTATTTCAGTGTGTGAGTTTTGGCGGGGGGAGGGAGGGAGCAAACATTCAGCCCATTGCAACCATCTGTACCGTTCATCCTATTTGACAACTAAGATCAAGGTAATCACCTTCAAATTTTAACTTTAGTATTTATTATAACTATGGTTGTAAATATATGCTTTCTTTTTTTTTATTTTTTAAAGATTCTATTTATTTATTTGAGAGAGAGAGAATGAGCGGTGGGGAGGGGCAGAGGGAGAGGGAGAAGCAGACTCCCTACTGAGCAGGGAGCCCAACACAGGGCTGGATCCCAGGACCCAGAGATCATGACCTGAGCCAAAGGCAGACACTCAACTGACGGAGCCATCCGGGTGCCCTTAAATATATGCTTTCAATAATCACCTACTAGTGTTGCTCAGACAAATGCTGTGCTCTTTCTGGGCTGGCATCAACAAGTATGGAGGTGGCACAATGAGGCCAGACCAGCCTATAGCACCTGATCTTGCCAGCTTTGTCAGGCAGCCCCAACCAGCCCGTACCTCTGTCCTAGGACTACTACACGGCAGTGACCATTAGGAACTGAACACTTACTTCCTCCTGAATGCCTTACATGTAATTTCTCTGAGAAGTTTATATCCATATTTCATAAATGAGGGATTCTGAGAAGCAAACTAAATTCCTCAAGGTAACATAGCTTATAATTTTTGAGCCTGATTTAGACTTAGGTCTATGTAATGCTAAAACTTCTCCTCTTAGACACACAAATTTCTCAGACTTACACCAAAATGATGTTTGAAGAGTTTCTCTTTGCACGAGGGGTGAAATCCCTCAGGATGGTAGGCAAATCATCTTTTTATCCCAGACCCTGGCACAGAGTAGTTGCTCAAGGCCAGTTGAACCAAAGTGTTGACTTTTTAACCCAGATCTTTCATAGTGCCGGCTTTATCCAAAGTTCTCTCTTCTCTTACTTATCCTCACTTAAAGCTAGCTTTATCTACCTCCCCAACCACTCCATTACAGTAAGCTTTTACTTTCAGGAGCTACAGCTTTAGCCTTAGACAAGTCTATAATTTATTTTTGACCTTTTTAAAATTGTGATAAAATATACATAAGATTTACTGTTTTAGCCATTTCTAAGTGTATAGTTCAGTGGTATTAAGTACATTCACAAAAAAAAGTACATTCACACTGTTGTACAATTATTACCAACATCTACCCCCAGAACTTCTTCATCTTTCCAAACTAAAATTCCATATCTTTTAAATAATAACTCCCCATTCCCTCTCTCCACTGCCTGGAAATCACTATACCACTTTCTGACTCCATGAATTTGACTATGCCAGATACCTCATATAAGTGGAATCATAGAGTATTCTGTGTCTGACTTATCTCACTTAGCATAATACCTTCAATGTTGTAGCATGTGTCAGAATCTCCTTTCATTTAAGGCTCAATAATTCCTTTGTATGTATATACTACACTTTGTTTATCCATTTATCTATAATTTATTGAATAATCTAGTTGTTTTAAGTGGATTTTTTTGCCTAATTAAAGATGCAAATATAAAAATGCAGTAAGTTTGTGGCTTCTAGGACATTTCTCTTTTTATATCATAAACTCTAAAATCAACAACAGAAAACTAATTCAGTATAGGCAATCAGTAAAAGACATAGAGGAGTTTAAGGTAATTTAGGGTTTCTGAGTCATAAATATGCCACATTTTAACTGCTCAGACTAGAATTAGCCTGTCTTCACTTAATTATCTGATGTTTTTATATACTGACTGACCTTTAGAAGATTTGCAAAGCTAGAGGTATTTTTAAATTTCCTTTTCTCTAAAAAAAAATAGAATAATAAGGAGGGAATTGTTGGTTCAAAATGGAAACACAAATTTATAGCCTTCAACTTTTCTAATACTGCCATTTAATTTCTCATCTGCATTATGAAATATTATCCCCCAACATGTACTGGATGAGTCTTCAATCAGTACCTTCATATTTTCAACAAACATTCCTTGTATGCTTACTAATAATTCTATAGCTAGCATCTGTTGAATGTTAAGATACACACACATACATATGTATATATATTTGTATATGTCTTCTAACAGACAAGCTTTATCCCCATTCTACAGATAAGGAATCTGAGGATCAGAAAGAGTAAGTGATTTTTTTTAAAGATTTTATTTATTTATTTGAGAGAGAGAATGAGATAGAGAGAGCATAAGAGGGGGGAGGGTCAGAGGGAGAAGCAGACTCCCTGCTGAGCAGGGAGCCCAATGCGGGACTCGATCCAGGGACTCCAGGATCATGACCTGAGCCGAAGGCAGTTGCCCAACCAACTGAGCCACCCAGGCACCCGAGAGTAAGTGATTTTCACAGTAAGTGTGAGAATTGGATTTTGAGATTAGGACTTCTAGAGGCAGGACTGTTGCTTTCTGCCACCTCACACTGTCTCTACTGGAGAGTAATTCACATTTCAGTGGGATAAATGGACATTCTAAAATTAAATATAATAGTATGATGTTAAGAAATACTTGGAAGCCAGCAGGTGGACGTAGCTTAACACTGCCTGAAAAAGTTTACAAAGGAAAGGGCATTCCGTCGTGATCTTATATGACTTACTGCCATGCTGGTTTTCCATGTCTCTTAGGTTATGCTAAATAGTATGATCCATAACATTTTGTTGTTATTTCCTGGCCTGTTGGTGAGGCACCAAAACCTGCTTCCCAAGGTCTATGTTGCTTTAAGTTACCATAGTGAGGAAATTTCACAGTGCTGTCATGCTTTTGGTTAATACAGTTTTGTGTTTTGCTTGGGAAAGACTATTCTGATAGTGTCCTATTGATTCAGATGTTTTCTGACAGTAGCTGCCTACCAGGTTTGACTCCATTGACTTTTCAATGTTCTGTTACAAATAACTTGCATGTACAGTTTGATATTGAAGGACAAAGAAGGTTCCCCACTGCGCATGAAGTTGGAGCAGCCCCGAGCATGGGGTGGTGAGTGCTTATTATCATTCTGAAAATCACCCACTTGTCCGGGGCTGCTGCCATAAAAGAGCTTTGTTTTCTCTGTTATTCTTTTTTCTTCTCCTCCTTGTTTTATTTTTCCAGACATTCCAATGCACCCCTTATTCTTTAAAGGCTTAAACTCCACTCAGAAATCCTCCATGCTCACTGAAACTTGAAATATAAAATTATAGGTGTTTTCTCATTTTTTTGAAGACGTGGAATCCCATATAGCTTGAATTGCAAGTATTTGGTTTATTTGTAAAATTTAAAAAGATTATCTTCTTTCAATTTTTCCAAAATTGTGGATGGTTAAAAATGTCTGCTATAATAATAAAAATACTATAATCTATGAAATTCCTGCCCTTTATCAAGTTCTGTGTATAGCAGACTGTACATGTTATCTATAATTTTGCCAATTCTACAAGGTAGGTGTCATTACTTCATTTTACACATGAGGAAAGTAAGACTCTGAGAGGTTAAGTCACTTGCCAAGACAATAGTAATTACTTCTTTCTTTCTAACCATGTTCGACTATTAGTTAATCTAAAATGACAGTAATATTGTTTGGATTTGCAGAGCACTTCACAGTCTGTTTAGCAGTTTCACATATGGTACCTCTTTAACCTCACAAAACTGGTATCTATACCTTACATTCCATCTTACTTTTGGGGAGACCATCTAGAGGCTCTAGATTCAGAAATGGATAATGGATTTTCTTGTGCTAAAATATGTTCCTTTGTTAAGCATCATTTGAAAAGATGGCTTCATTTCTTTTTTTTTCTTTTTTTTTTTAAGATTTTATTTATTTATTTGAGACAGAGAGAATGAGAGAGACAGAGAGCACATGAGAGGGGGGAGGGTCAGAGGGAGAAGCAGGCTCCCTGCCGAGCAGGGAGCCCGATGCGGGACTCGATCCTGGGACTCCAGGATCATGACCTGAGCCGAAGGCAGTCGCTTAACCGACTGAGCCACCCAGGCGCCCAAGATGGCTTCATTTCTACCACTACTAGTGTACGTTTGTACTTTATCAGGGAAGAAGGCAGCTGGAGAATTTGCCTGTTGATGCCCCTGAAGAATTTTTGAGATTATGCTTACCCAGGCAATACTTGCCTGAATCAGAAGCATAATGTTTTTGAAACCAACCTTCGATGCCCCAGAAACCTTTGTAGGAAATATATACATAGCTATTTCCTATTCCTGCTAGGATCCCGGCTCATGGTATCTTTGGCCTTTAAAGACATTCCAGTCTGTGCAGTCTGTTCCCACATTTCCATAAAAACCAAAGGATCCTAGTCATTCAATATACATGAATAACCAAGGGGTGAGGGGAGAACAGAAAGACACACACACAGAGAATACCTTAGAGTATTACACAAAGATTAGATAACATGAAAATGGGGAGTAAGTGTATTTCTCTCTAATCACTAGTAGTTCCAAAACCCAATGACATCAGAGTCTCTGAGGTCATTTGGGATGGGAAGTAACAACTGGACAGTGGGAACAACAACAACAATAAAGTTTGGGAGATTAATAGAAGAAAAACTAAAACAGATAAAGCAACAGGTATGTTACCCTCCAGCTCCATGGAAACACAAAACCACCCTACTCACCATTCCAGAAAGTATGACATTCTTTCAAACACCAGAGCTTTAGCTCAAGAGTTTGACCCTACTTTGCCTAACCTAACCTCTTCCTAAGGGGACTTATTTTCTCCCTCTCTCTCATATTCCCAGAGCATCTAGGACATGCCTCTACTGCAGGACCCATCTGATCTGCTGGATATGAGCAAAAACAGCCAGCAGGATCGGAACCTAGCCACCTCCTCAGAGCCCACCATTCCAGAAATCAATCCAGCACTTTTCGCACAATGCCTGGCACACACTATATGATTCTATGCAGTCACTCAGCAGTACCAGAGCCTGTGCCAGGACTGAGGGCTGTCCTCAAATAATGTTTGCAGAAAAGAGAAAAGAAGAAAGGAATGCAGAAGGTAGGGGATAGAGAAATGAGAGGGGAAAAAAGGACTTAAGGACGGGAAGAAAGGAAGAAAGGAAAGCAGGCCAAAGATATAAGTAAAAATGTAATGCTTTAATCTCTCACATAGTATTTCACATAAACTTATTTTCTTTCAGCAAAGAAATTTATTTGAAAAAATAAATATTTCAGAGTGCTTCAGAACTCACAGTGAAAATGAGTTTTATATAAGACTAGAAGTCAAATCTTAGATGGTTTTTTGCTCACTAATTTAGAAGTTTATTTTTCTTATTACCAAAATACTTCCATTTCATATATGAGAAAACAAGATCTTTGCTCATTCCTTACCTAACAAATTTTAGATACAGACTTTTTAATATGTCTTTATAATGTAACAAATGAAGTCAGAAGGCGAAAGAATTTA
This sequence comes from Leptonychotes weddellii, assembly GCF_054177405.1. Lineage (NCBI taxonomy): Eukaryota > Metazoa > Chordata > Mammalia > Carnivora > Phocidae > Leptonychotes > Leptonychotes weddellii. The sequence continues at coordinate 124,291,996 of NC_138373.1, forward strand.
TCTCCTAATCTGCGAATTACTGCATTATAATATTCCTAAATAATGCAAAATCTACCATATGCATGTGTGAGTGTCTGTGCATGTGTATGATAATGCTCGTTTACACCAGTGCTCCTGATAGGAACTAACTGTTCCCTGCATAAACACCACTTACTTTCCATTCTCCTTCTAATGTACTCTGAAGTTCTAGTTTCTTCCTTTTTATCTCCTCAGCCTTGCCCTCATAAATCCTAAGAAAACTCCTGATTTTTCTATTGCTTCTAGAACTTTGAGGGGTTGCATGCTGCCATTTTACTGCTTTTCATACATTCCAATTAGAAATTCAGGGGTCGACTGGGATCAGAGGAGGCTTTCTTGCTCTGCTTAATGACTAACACTTGATGCCAACTCTTGCCATACCAGTGGGCAGACAATGTATTAAAAATAAGGCTGATATTTGATTTTTCTTCCTATCTTGCTGCTACTTTAAAACAAATAATCCAGTAACAATAATTAGCAGTCACTGAAGGCAAGAAGATAAACAGAAAAATAAATCTTGAGAAAAAAAATCAAGGATGATTTTTGAATATTTATTATAGTAATTCATCAAATTCATCAAATCACTTGCCAATTTCTGAATCAAATCTGACAAACACATACCCCACTGTCGGTTAAGTCTATTGGACAGTCAGTTATACAATGAAAATGCAAATTTATTAGTCTGTGTATTTACATGCATAGAAGACATTATGTGAATTGATTTGAATTTTCCTTCTTTTCATTACCTTATGATTTAATTGGTAATGAGCAGAAAATTGAAAAAAATGGGGGAAAAAAGGAGAGGACAAGTTAATGCTCTAGATAAGGGGTTGCAAGAATTATAAAAGAATAAAGTAATTATTCACAAGATAGAAAAGTAGATATTTTAAAAAATGAGTTAATTATGAATTAGAAGGGAAAGACCATACATATGCACACCCATGTGCATGCACATATCACCCACACACAACATAATGACCACACTCATGTACACACAAAGATGTGCACATGTGCACACTCCACCATACACATATCCCACACACAGAAGTACTTGTACATATGCTCACAAACACACGCGGACACAATAAAGTTATCCTCCCAATTTAATTGCTAAGCATGCAGAATTTTATCAGAAGCAAAGGTAACATCCTAGGATAGTGGTAGATCTCATGGTAGCTTCCCTTGCTCCCCAGCACCTCAGAGGGGGCTCATGACTGCCTGTAAAGGCATGCAACCAGACCTGTAAAGCTCATTTCTTTTTGCAACATTGCACTTTTATATACCAGTGTACAGAATCATTCCAGAAAGTCTTAAATTTATAATCTGTGCACTTCGGATTAAGAGCAAGTGCCACGTCTTTTGGTCTGCAAACCAAACTCAGCAACATGTAAGCCATGTCATCATCTAGAGAGAGCAAACAGTCAGTGTCCAGGAGCCATGAGCAACATTGCATTTCCTTGCATTAAATATTGTGGGTTATCCTTAGTCTAGTGCTGACTTTATACAATGGAAACAATAACCCTTAACTAATAAAACAAAGTCTGGTACATAAAAGATGCTCAAAAAAAGTAATGGAGGAGAGTGAGGCATATTTTTACTTCTTTGTTATAATTGACGATTTCTAGTTCATCTTGGTTTGGTTGGTTTCCCTTACAAATCCACTAGCTTAGAAAAGCAAGTGCATTTTCCAATTTGGTCATTTTTTAGTATCCTATTATTAATAAGGGCTACTGAGTCCACATTATTATGTCTCTGAAATCTGAATAAAACCTCAAAACTTCAAACATAGATCAGAATTTCTTGTATATAGATAATATACAAGAAATACATTTCTTCTATATTATTTATATATTTCCTCGATGCAGTCAATAGAATATGATTTTAGATCATATATCCATACAATGGAGGAAACTTTCTGTATGACAAGCCAGTTAAGTTATAAGATTCATTCCCCAGCTTATAAAAATAAACATTTTTATTAAAGAAGAGATTTTAAAACATTCTTTGAGATGTCAAGAGCATGTTATAGATGTTCGATGAAAGTAATTTTATGTTATCAAAATCAGAACTCATGCCTATCCTTTCTTTCAGATGACCCCATACAAATATACAGTCCTTGTGTGCACTGAATTCTTAAAGTTGACTTTAAACACTCCTTCTTCTATTAAGCAGAAAAATAGTTCCACGTGGAACTGTGGAATTGGAATTCGGAGATCTGTCCTTCAATGCCATTTAAATAGTAAAAGGGTTAAGAAATTATATTGATAAATAGCCATTTTTGAGAGTCAGTCCTAGGTCATTTTTTGATCAATGTTAACTAACCTTTAAGCTGGTTTACTTGGAGTCCTGTAGAGAAAAATCTCCTATAAAGCTAAGATCATATAAAAACCATAGCTTTCCAAACAGTTTTATATGAACTTTGAAGCAAATAAATAACAATATATGAACACAAGCAAGGCCACACAGATGGTTCTCTCTAGCAGTTAGCTTGGAAGAAGACCTTGTAGATTTGTTGAGGTTTCCAGACAAAACATCAATACCAACGTACTTTCATGTTCAGTGGTGTAAAAACGCAGAGGGAGGAAGTCAGGATATGGGCACCAGGTCCTGGACTAGAAATATTCACTTAAATTTCCCCAATTCTTTCTGTTGGTGTGTATCTACCCCAGGACAAAACTTCCCTGAGCTGCAGAGACTCAGAGAATATGCACACACCCTAAGCTGGAACCGATACAGAATATGTAATGTCCTTCCACATTTCAGTGCTGAGTATAATCATTTGGCACTATCACCTCTATACTGTTAAGTGCACACCCATGCAGCAAGCCTGAAAGAGGAAGGCAGGAGTACAGATCGTGCCTAGAGCTCCTGCCATGCTTTGGATTTTGTTCTTACTAATTTGAGTTGTAGTTGCAAAAAGCCAGGCCAGAAATGACCTTTGATTATTTTATGAAACCCAAACACACTTGTCAAACCCAACCATGCAAAACGGCACAAATTAAGTCAACTTTCACTCTGGTTTCGTGCCAAATGGAATGAAGCCTCTGGTGGGCTGGACAGCTCTATTTCCTGCTTTCAATTTCAGAGAGTCCAATTAGTAAATCAAACTTTCAAAGGCTGTCTAAAATAATTAATTAGGTCATAATTACTCAGAAGCATTTTATAGTGTACTCTAATCTAGTATCTGGTCTAAATGCTTGAAAAGGGTATCAATTTCATTATTAAAGAATTAATTATAATTGGGCCTAATCCTTTGGTGATAGAGGTTGGAAAAAAAATACCCTAGGGATAAACTGTTCGCATATGTGAAGTAGATAAATTCTTCCAGAGCTCAAGAGCTAGGTGTGCTCTAGGATTATTTGTTGCTTCCTTTGTTAAAACCTTACAGACATTTCCCAACAAATAAATGCCTCATAGGAAAAAAGGGCCCTCTGTCTGAAAGTATTTATCATGTCTGGACAACTGATCTCCCTCCTACTCTGTCCCAAACATTTTCAGTAATCAGCACATTGGTACCTTTTATGGAAGAGAACACATGTGTTGTCAGCCATTCTACTAAGGAGTTTTCCCACTTTATCTCATTGAGTCTAATAATATAATACAGTAATTATATAGTCCTGTGAGGAATGTATGGGCATGTATAATTTTTAGAAGTTGAGGAGCAGAGGTTCAGGGAGACTGAATGATTTTCACAGAGCTAATCAGGGCAGGAACTGGGAATTGGATTCAGGCCTATTTCATTCCATACCTCACCCTATGTTTATTTCAGTGTTTGTCACATTGGGGACCCTGATAGCATGTTTTTGTGAGGGTTCATGAGTATCAAGACACCATTTTTAAAAATTTTCTTCATTTCAACAATAATATGAAAATGTATGTATTTTACCATTAATGAATATAAAACAGCTACTTGGCAGTGAGCACTCAAAAATGAAAAACATTTTAAGAGAATACAACTTTAGTTGTTAAGTCATGATTTCTCAAACTACCCTCCCTCCCTCAACTCTCCTTGAGGAATCCTCAAACATTTTTTTTGTCTTTTTGTTTTTTAGGTCTTTTTTGAGGGGGCTGGGAGGAAGGTGACTGCACATGACTCGTGCTTATAAAACTGTATCCTGCACGGCCATAGAATATTCCTTATGGACTCTTGAATATTTTTCATTAATTTTTCAAATTCCAGGTTGCATTATTTATTTTCACAAGCACTAATGATGTTTAAGACCCACATGTTACAACATCAACAGGTGTAAAGAAACATCTAGGCATGAACTCTTGAGTTTGAGTCGTATCACTATTCATTCTGGGAAATTTTATTTGGCCAACCAACCATTAGGAACCAATGTAAGCATCTGAAACAAGAGCAGTTATTTGGTTAAATGATTCTTAGAGAAGATAATTCTTGCTGTTTTATGCATTTAATATTATTATTACTTAATTTTACCCAGACCGCTGAGTTCTCTTTTATATATTATTATTTGCTCCTAGTTTACATACATTTTAATGAGTTCCCTGAAGCCTGCTGCGATAATATCTTTGTCCCTTTCATGTGCTAGTACAGTATGCTTTTATTTGACAAATAGCTTTTTTCAACTGACATTTTAATGCCACATTCACAAGAAATCAAGCAGAAATGCTAAATACAATTTGTTTTGTCAGTGAGGTAGGGTTCTAAAGAGATTTCCATCAGAAAAGCTATATGAAGGAGATAATACATGAAAGATGGGAAAATATAATTACCTCACTTCTTAGTATTTACACAAGATAATATAATATAACCGGTTACGAATAGAAAAAAATATATATTCTTCTGAAGACAACATTACGTCATCCTTGAGAGACTAATACTCAACTTTATTAAGATTCAACAATAGAAATCCTCTCTGCAAATTATCCTAAAATTTCTCATTTGTAGTGTCTGCTTTTTAGGTGTGTATTCTATTTTTAATATAAAGGCTCTTAAGTTACATGAAGGACTAATTTTCCCCAATCTTCTTTTTCATGAGCTATGAAGGAGAATGTCAAGGGGGGAAATGTTACCATATCTTTAAGCTCCTACTCATTTCTTTTTAATGTTTCTTTTAGGGTGTAGCAAATCAGAGAAGTTTGTTTTGGTTGTAAAACCAAAACTATACAGTCCAATAAATCAAAGACAACTAATAATTATAGTTTTATGGGTAAATTGTTGTAGTAGGTTAATGTGTTTCTCAAAAGAAAAAGAACAGGGGTGGCAGATGCTCATCTATAAATGGCAATGAGTAACATGAAACCAAGAACACAGGTAAATACACCCACTAATGGCTTCACAACAATTTAAACCACAGCAGCGAAAAAAATTCTTACATCCATAAGTAGATAAAGTAATCAAGAATATTGTTCAAGTACTGTTTCTATTTTATTAGGCTTCACAAAATATCTTACATGCATAACTAAAGCCATAATGCTGACTTACGTTCTTATTTAAAATGTATTCTTGAAAAATTAAGAAACTTCTCATATTCTTTTTATCTTTAAACACACTATTTTTCCACAATTGTGTTTGAGTGTTGAGTCTGAGGTTTTTTCTTTTTTAATATTTTATATATAGAATTATAACATTAATTTTAGTAGTAATTAAAAATTAACATGAAAATATAAAAAGGAATCTAAAATCTCCTGTTATAAAGGATGATGGCCACTGAATACCACTTGTAATGCAACTTGACTAACAGAAAAATATATGAGTATGTCTAGCAATGAATACATGATAAGTACAAACTCCGGATAGAGTCAGATGTTAAAATTCCTTTCTGGAACTCAATCCTCTTGGCAAACGTGAGTATCGTATAACTCTTTGTTTTAATTGGAGAAAAGTGCTCAGGTAAAAGGATAATTTTTACTTTCATCTCTTTCCAAAAATGTATGTGCTCCTATTTTGAGATGCAAAATGGAAAAAAAATTTAATAGAATTAAGTATCTCATTGTCCAACAGACTGAATAAAAAATGAGAAAATAAATACAAAGCGATGCTCAAATATAACTTTGAACATAATGCTTTGTAAGGTTGTAAGAATTTTCCAAATGCCTTCCATTTTCATCCTCTTAAATTTTTCAAAATCTCTTAAGATATCATAGATAAATAATAATGCTTCCATTATAATGGTAGCCTATCTTCTGAAAGCAGTTCCTGCTGTTTTATGTAATGGACCTACCAGTATTCAGACTGACATACACACTGACCAAGACAGACTTAGGGAACTAAGTGCGCATCTGTGCAAGAATAGCAATTTGCCTAGTTTTTGGATTTCTGTCTTCAAAATGCTTTATAGGCCTCAAGAAATTCTAATGACACCCCTGAGAGATAATTTGCTCTTATCAACAGTTTATGGCAAAGAAACTGATGGCTAACTAATGTGCCCAAGGCTAAAGAAAGTCAGATGAGGATTTTCTGCCTCAAGTTGTCAGTTCAATTGATTATTGGCAATGTACTTTTTCTTTTAGGAATGCGGCATCACTTGTTTTTGCAACTCTATACTCATAGCTATACTTGTACTTGAGATTACACTTCTATTTTAAAATTCCTATTTCTGTCACTAACAGCTTTTTGAAAGTTTTTCTCCTTTTTTTTTTTTTTATCAAACTTGAGTTTATTCCAAAAAGTTAAACTAGAAAGTTGTACTAAAAACTGCTTGGTCATGTTTAAATTGGGCAAAACTTGACATAAATAACAACTGGCAAGTGGTAGAAAATTCTTCAAGCTCTGGGTCCATAGAATAGATAACTCAGACCTAGGTTTCCCCCAAAGCACACTCTGAATGTGGGAAGAGAGTTTTAACTTTAAAAAATGAGGATGTGTAGAGACAAGAGAACAAGTGGCTTGAAATTCTGACCCTCCCTTTTGAAGAAACTACAACTGAACTAGTAAAACAGTATCAAAATCGAGGGAATTCAGTCTGTGTTCCACTTTATGTTGGTGTTTGAAAACAATAGGCTCTTCTTTAATACGTTACTGCTAAAGCATGGGAGAAACCTTTGTGAATCAATACCAGTTTATTTTAAAAATAATTTATTGATGAATTCACAACATTGTATTTACTATCTTCTAGGCCAGACACCATTAGGAGCACTGAAGTTACAGTAATAAATGATATGGACCTAGACCTTAAGGAGCTCAGTCAATCTAAGAGGGATGAAGAGGAGAAAGGAAAAAGAAATAAAGTTAATCAGTTTGGGCTACGAGAGTACAAAGAAGTAATAACTTTTATAGACATTAAATATTTTAGATTGGAAAACTCGATCCTGAAGAATGAATATTTATTAAATACCTAGGATATTTCTTTCCCAGGATGCCGTAACAGATTATCACAAATTTGGATGGCTTAAAACAACAACTTGGTTCTCTTATAGTTTGGGAGGGCGGATATCCAAAATCAACTTGTTGAGTTGAGCCGTGCTCCCTGTGAATGCCCTTAGGGAAGGATCTTACCTAGCCTCTTCTAGCTTCTGGAAGCCCCAGGCATTCCTTGCTTTCTGACAGCAGAACTCCAATCTCAGCCTCTACCTGCACATGGCTGCTCTCCCTCTGTGTCTGTGTCTCCTTTCCTCTTCCATTAAGGATACCAGTCCTATTGCATTTAGGGTCCATTCTACTCCAGTATGGCCTCACCTTAACTTAATCACATCTGCAAAGACCCTATTCCCAAATAAGGTCACATTTACAGGTATCAGGGGTTAGGACTTCAACATAGCTTTTCAGAGCAGAGAATTCAACGCACAATACTATCAGCTAGGTGCTCATTAAAACACCAGATTCCTGTCCTTCTTGGTTTAAAAAGTAATAATGGTTTAATTTAAAAATCAGACAATAAAATAATTCATCATAAGTTTTTACAGTTCACAGTTCTCTCTATATGGGCTTTTATATATTCGGTTCTCAGTATTTCATTATTATCTATAGCATTTATTCTTCTGTCTTTAAATAATAAAAGGATTATCTTCCCTGAACAAGGAAAAAAGATAAACTAGATTTAACCAGCAATTAAAGACGGGGATAGGGGTGCCTGGGTGGCTCAGTGGGTTAAGCGTCTACCTTTGGCTCAGGTCACAATCCCAGGGTCCTGGAATGGAGCCTCACGTTGGGCTCCCAGCTCAGTGGGGAGTCTGCTTCTCCCTCTCCCTCTCCCTCTGTGTTCTCTCATTCTCTTTATCAAGTAAATAAATAAAATATTTTTAAAAATTAAAGATGGGGATAAAAAAAGAGCAATGGCCTTAAAACACACTAATCAGGGATACTGTAGCATCACTTTCTCTGGTAATTTGTTTAAAGAGGTAAACTAATGAAATGGGATGATGAAGTCTTGCCCACAGCTGAGGAAGGATCTCCTGGAATTATTAATTCATATCAAATCATATTAAATAATCTTCTGGAATAACTTCAATGGCAATAATTTGAATGTAATAAAATTTGAAATTTTTTAAAATAATAGGACACACATGAGCAGGAATGTTTACATAAAATTGACCAATTTTATCTGTAATACATGTATAATGCATTACATTTAAAAATGCATGTACAACCTAAAAATATACTATTTTATAATAGTTGAGTTTCCTATAGTCTCTAAGAATGCATAAATGGTACCTAAAAATATTTTCAACTTTTTGCTTCCTTTAGTTGAATGTTACAAACTTATTGTATTCAACAAATTCCAAACTATACCCTAGATCCTACAGAGACATTTTCCATGACATTGAGAAGTGTATTATTACTCTCAGTGCTATATCTGTGTAAATACAGGGCTTAAGAAATTTTACCAAGGTCAGAATTGTGAGACAGAATGGATATTTCAGGAAAATGGAATAATAAATTCCTTAATTCAACAAATATATGTGGAAAGCCTGCTGTATGCCAGGCATGTGGTCAAGGCACTGGGAACGCAGCAGTGAAGAGTGTTCCAAGCTCCTGCCTTCAAGTAGCTTTAATTCAGGTGGGCGGGGGAGGTACCACCAGATAAAATACAGGATGCCCTGTAAAATTTGAATTCTAGGTAAACAACAAATATGTTTTTGGTATAAGAACATTCAACACAGTATTTGGGACACACTTGAATAATTATACAATGAATAAGCTTTCAGTATAAGTAATGACGAGTCGTAATATTTTAGTGTAAGTACGTCTGATGTAATATTTAGGCCACACTTCAACTACAAAGTTTTTTGTTGTTCATCCAAAATTCAAAATTAACTGTGTACCCTGTATTAAATATGATGATATAAGGATGGGGTTCAACAGAAAACAAACGCACAATAAAGAAGTATGCCGGGGCGCCTGGGTGGCTCAGTCAGTTAAACGTCTGCCTTCGATCCCAGGGTCCTGGGATCGAGCCCCGCGTCAGGCTCCCTGCTCAGTGGGAAGCCTGCTTCTCTCTCTCCCGCTCCCCCTGCTTGTGTTCCCTCTCTCGCTGTGTCTCTCTCTGTCAAATAAATAAATAAAATCTTTAAAAAAAAAAAAAAAGAAGTATGCCATTGGTGATAAGTGCTATGTAGAAAAATTAAGTAGGGCTGGCAGAATTGGTATGCAAGAGTCGGAGGGGGGGTGAGGGTTCACCAAGAAATAGCACAGGGAAGCCCTCTCCAAGCAGGTGGCATTTGAGCAGAGGCCTGAAGGAAATGAGGGTGTGATCCATGCCACCGACTGGGGGAAGAGCTTTCCTGGCTAAGGAGACAGATAGTAAATATCCCTGAGGCAGGAATATTTCAGGGTTCCCAGGGAACCAAGAGAGTCCAGTGTGCTTCAGTAGAGGGAGCAGAGGATAGGCAAAATTTTATTACTCTTTCAGAATTTGTTATGAGCCAGAATTCTTTGGCATTACTCAAAATATAACCTTTAGTTGTATGCTTGTCCATCTCTCTGTGTGTCTATTAGTCTCTCTGTCTTTATCTCTGCTGCTTTGCAAATGTATGCACACGTGTGTGTGTGTGTGTGTGTGTGTGTGTGTGTAGGTATCTTACTTATAGACTAAACACAAAGTAATCTCTGCTGTGAGAAAAAATAATGAGCAACTTAATTAATCTGGGCCTTATTTACACTGTGTTGTCAATTTTGATCATTTGCTTATTTAACTAAAATGTTCTGCTTTCATTACAGTCATTAGCTTCCATCTATATATAATAACATATTCACATTCCATAAGTATGTTTGAGTTCCACACATTTTGTCTTTCACAGCAGAGACTAAGACACGGGGAGTATTTTTATTTAATGAAACCTCTAATCAAACCCTGTGGATTTCTAGCAATTGGTTAACCTTCAAAATTACACCACAACTCAGGACCGTAATGCCCAAATTTGTTAATTTCATTCTTTGTTTTGAAAATCAGCCTCCATTTGACATTCTGCCACACTGTCTACTGCCCAGCCCTTGCCTCTGCCGCCCTTCTCTCTACACAGCTGGGGTCTATGTGGCCCCAACATGGGGAGGCAGCCCTGTTCCCAACTTTAAACAACAGGGATTTAAATAGCTCTAGATCCAGGGGACACTTGCACAGCATTCGTGTTCAAGTTCTGCTTCCATCTTTGTGTCTAAAGCTCTGGCTCGGTAGCTTCCCAAAACCACAACCCCTAGAAACCTGGAGCTCTACCTCTCTCTCTCTTGTTACTGACTCTTTTTAAAATCGACTTCTTCTCTGATCTCTGGCCTGGTTGTTGAGATCATTTTACCTACTGATAAAACTTTCTGAATAAAATGTTTGTGGATTAATAACCATTCTTCATCTCCGTGTTTTGCTCATGTATGAGTTGGGACATCCCAAATCAACTTCTTAGGTTCCTATCACTGAGCTTACGTTTAGACTTGTGTCCATGCTTCTTGACATAAGCCATGGTTTGCCTGATAGACTGAACTATCTCTGAGCAGAGGCATCTGGATTGGCTCTTAGTGTACACAAAGCTCAATTTGTGAATGTGATTCCAGATCCTATCATCCCATCTACCCTCATTGGATTTTGCAGGGCCAGGACACTTGGGCATAAGCTAGGCTCCTCCCTTTTGACCCACTAATGGGACTGGTTAGATATTTCTCTTTACTTCTTACTTTCCAAAGAGTGGGAATAAAACGAAAATCATTATGTACTTTACTTTGAATTCTCAAGTCAAAAACATAAGTATCCTACATCTCAAAGATCTCTAATTAGAGGTACTGTGCATGTATTGTTGCATATTTCCAGAACCAGCCATTAGAAAAGCCCTATATTTGCAAAAACTAGAAACTTAACTAAAACATTTCTAATCTCCCCACTTTTAGGTACTTTTGCAGAAGAGATAACATGAGTTCCTCCCTCTCAATTCCTCCAACCCCTGGCTTCCTAGACAAAAATCATCGAGGCTTCCGATTTGAGAGTAAATTTCTCTCTTTGCTCTGTGGACCCACTCTCCACCTTTGTTATACCTCTTTTGAGTTTTTCCCGTTCTATCCATTAGAACTTCTTTTTGTGCTGGTCCAACCAGGCTTCTCTGTCTGGCTCTGGCAGACATTAAGCTCTTTCTTCCTAGCAAGTGTCTGTCTCTGAAGTCTGATGCACAGTTAAGCCAAAGGACCCTCTGTCCATGTAAGTAAACAGCCATCCTTGACTAGGTCTCCAGATGAGGCACGTAATTGTCCTTCTTGCTGTGGGGAAGTGCTTCTGATGCTTTAATATTTGTGTTCTGGATCTAAAATTTCTACTATTAGTTGTGTCAACCTAACCCCAAGTCTCAGTTTCCTCATTTGCAAAAGGAGGATATTGACTATTTGATCTCCAAGGTCACCTACACTCCTGCAGTCTGTGATGCAACATTCATCACATTTGGCAGATCCTCTCCTCTTTACAAAACTCAAGTCTATTGGATCAGACAGAGGGCGTGAAAATGATGGCAGGCATGATTTTGTTCTATCAGGATTTCTATTGTAATTGTCATATACTCATTTTTTAGGACACCTTAAGAGGAAAAAACTATGCAAATTAAAGATAAATACATATTACATAATTATAAACCATTAATTATATCAGCTTTAAGAATAGAGAGAATATTACTAAAATTTTCTAAAAAGAAATCTAGTGACTTTTATATATTGTTATTTTTATGTGTCTGTTAATTCTTTACTGCTTTATTTGGAAGAGAATACATATATAGTTTTAAGTTTTTCAAAATTAAGCAGATGAGAAGAAATGTAATTGTGATTCCTGTTCATCTGTTTTTGGAGGTTGACATGTAATCATTCACTGTGAGTCTTTTCATAAGAATGTTAAGTTTGAGGAATATTTGTATTATAAACCTCACACTCCAGGATTGGCTCTAAATTAATAATGTTTATGGGTGTTATATATAAGTGATGAAACACTAAATTCTACTCCTGAAATCAATATTACACTATATGTTAACCAGAATTTAAATAAAAACTTTTAATTAAGTAATTAACTAATTAGTTAATTAATTATGTTTAAAGAACTAATTTGAAAATGAAAACTCATCTAGTCACATTATCTGGGCAATCCCAAATAATTAGAATTACTGGTTTCAAAATGAATTGGGATGATTTCTTAATTTTCTGTATAAATGTACACAATTTACCAGTGGGTTTGTCTTTATACCCTCATTTACTAGATCCATCCTGTTAATTCTTGAGTAAATCCTGATGAAGTGCAGATGCTTTAGGCAAGCCTCAGCCCAGCAGCGCAATGGGTTTGGAATGTCTTGCTATTACATGCCCAGCAAGTTTTAGTCCTGTCTTCATTCCTCAATTTCAGCCACAGTATTGACCAACCATGGAGCTTTTGTTTCAGGCTCCTGCTGGACCTGAACTTCCTTAGATAAAGCACCAGCTCCATTTGGTTATTATCAGTCCTAATTCTAGAGAAAAACAGACTATTTATTCCCACAGTATGGCCATGTGTCCTCCAGGAATGACCTCCTCTGCCCAGAGACAGAGCACTGCCACCCAACTAATTTTGACTTGAACTACTGCTTGTCCTTTCACAAGTATGGCCAACTCAGACCATTACATTCAACACCCATAGTAACCACACAGATATTTGTCATTTTACACAGGATAACCCCATGGCTAGCTAGGTCTGCTTTCCAATTTCCAGGTTTTTGTCCATATCTCTCTCCATCACCTCTTGTTGCTGAAATGGCACTCTGACCCATTCTAACATTTCCAAATAGGAAGGACAATTACACAGTTGTTTTGGTCATTCATGATAGACTTGGGCATTCAATGGGGAAATAATTGAGATTGTTAATGAAAATTCCTCTTGTAAAATTAAATGATATTAAGCAAGGTACTAAGGTGATCAACCATGCAGTGCTTGCAAAGATAAATATGAATTATTTAAATAAAGACATAAACTTTGACAAGAGCAGTATGTACTTCTTGTTTTTCCTATGTTGTTAACTGAAGGGGATTATAAAAAGTTGAATGAAAATTGAAAATAATGTAACATAAAAATAAGCATTGGGACATTCAATATTATCACATTACTCTTTCTGGTCCTTTTAGAAATAATGAGCTCATTTTAAAAATTGTGTGCTATTTTTCCCTGATTTGGTAATTTTTCACATTTAAATTTCAGAACATTAAAAAGTACTATTCACATGTTTTTCTGGGTCATTTTCTGAAATATTTTTTGTACAAGTTTAAATGTTAATAGAGACAGAGGAACATCTTTAAAAATTAAAATTTGAGCATGTATTCTTGGCTTTTAAAACAGTTGCTTCCCATGAGAGATTTTTTTCCTAAGATTTCCGTAAGCTATCAATAGAACCATCAGATTAAGGCAGTCCACTTTCTGGTACTTACTGGTCACTGTCCAGTTCGAACTTAACGTCCTGACTATCATTTGAAGGGCAGAGCAATGATGAGAAAGAGCATGTTGACTTCAAAGTCAAGAGAGCAAGGAGCTACTTCTCATTTCTTCACTCACCTCCTACTCTGTTCTCAGATCTTGCCCTCTCCAGCCCTAAAATTCTCTCATTTCTAAATGGTAAGAATATATCTTCTTTATTCAAGGGTCAATGTGAGGACTAAAGTAGACAATATATGTAAATTACTTAGTTCAGTGCCTAACCTATAGTCGGAGCATAATAAAATTATTTAAAATAACACATAAATTATGTACCTCTGGAAGAATTGAGGCAGATGTTGATAATGCAATGCTTGAATCTAATTCTCATTCTTTTATTAAAAAGCTTTTATATTTTCCACTATTTTTTCGAATACTAATAAGCTGCCATTTAAAGCTAGAATCCATGGCTGCTTTTTTAAGTGAAAAAATATTCTGTAAGATTCTACCTTAAGCCAGAATCATTTTTTGCATAAATATATATTCAGAAAATGTATATTCCTCCATATCCATCCTGGTTTAGATTTTCAAAAAGGTCTTGTACACATTGGCTTGCCCCTGGATGCTCATGAATACTTAAGCCACATGGTGTGACTTTATGGAAAGCTGACTGTACTCAAAGGCAAGTGACAAATAAACTCAGCTATATTAGGGGGAAGAATTAAAAAGTCACATCAGTTCAAGTAAGAAGAATGCACAGGATCCACCTAATAAATTCCTTTCCAACAGGGGACTAATTTAGGCTACAACCCAGAATCTCCAGCCCATTTAGCTCTTCTGATGTTAAGATTCCCTACAAAAGTTTCAAAATAAAGAAATTAAAAAACATTCAACAGGCAATGACCGTAAAATGAGACTAATATAGAAACCACTGCCACAAGCTGTAAAGAACATGAGAAGGATATTACACTGATTTCACCCTCTCCCTATAACAGAGATTAATAGAGTAGTAATTTTTGCTTTGATGTATAATCCATATTAAAGACACAGAGTGACTTAAATGGCACCTGTGATGTATGGAACTTTAGATATAGCAAAAGTCCCTGAGAACAGGCACTAAAAATCTTAGAATTTTATAAGACAGTTACCATGCATTTGTGGCATTATTTTGGGGAGATGTAGAATAAGAAGTTTAATCTAGCTTATTTTAAATTCCCATTAATACCCATTACCATCTCATTTAAATTATTGTCTATATGTTGCTGTTTGAGTGAGCTACCTAGATGTTTTATATAGGTATATCAAATGAAATTAATGTAACAGAGTAGGATGATAGAAATGTCATTTTCAGATATTTGAATTGCTCTATTTTCTTTCTTAATTACAGAAATGTTCTCTATCAGCCACAAAACTAGAATATGTATGTTATAATATAAACATAAATAAATGACATTATTTTGAAGTGGCACAATAATTTCAAATAACTATTTGCAGTTGACATACACAGCAGTGAAATATACTGAACTGATAAAAGAGACTTAAGGCTGTAGTGGGTGCTATTAACATTGAACAGATCCATAGACATGAAAAATGGGCCATTTGTCCTTTTTTGCTGACTCAGTGAGAATATCTTAAAAATAAGATCAATACTTTCAGATGGCTACTGATTATAATGGATGAAGAGAACCTTAAATTCACAGTATGGTATTTTGTATCACTCATATTTGAGTCACTGTTACAAAAGTAAAACCTTCACTTCTTCAAAAATATATCTCCTGCTCTTTCAATTAAATGAAGCATTTCAGAGATACTCATTTTAAATTTAACATTATATTATTGGGTCTTATAGGAAAACAGCCTGAGGATTTAGTATGTAGACATTTATCCATTTATATAACATAATTATATTCAGACAAAAAAAAAGTAAGATTATGCCAATTACTTCTATCTTCTTACATTGTAACAAACATCTGGATATCCTCCGCCATCTGTGTGTTTGACAACCACCAACCTCAATATGATTAACTGAGCATTTCATTTTTTATCTAAATGATTTGGCACCAAGGAGAAACAGATTTAATGATTATTAATTAACCTCCTTCCAAGGAGAGTTCAAGATTTTCTATTGTGAAACATACAGAGAAGCTATTCACTACACTAAAACTATGTTGCCTAAGTCTGAATCTAAAAGCAATCACAACTGATACACATAAAAACATTTTCTTCTATCTTTAAGACAAAACAAATCACAAAAAGATGATGGAATAGAATATTTAGGTTTTAAATCACAAGTGAATATCCATATCACACTATCACAAGTGAAAATTTGATGAGAAAGACTTGCATACGCATGAACTGCCACAACACCAGGCAATATGTAAACTCTAAGATGCCGATCTCTAAGCTCCTTCATCTTGAAGGCACTGGAATCTTAACAAAGCCACTCAAGCCTTTTGCTTGGTTGCCACAACTCCAGAGGGGCAACCTAGCAGCCGCAGAGATACTTTTGACTAGTCACATTGGTCATTTCCATCGTCAATACCTTGTCAGAATACTTTAAGATGACAGATGGGTCAGGCAATTTAGGAGTCTTGACGACAGACATAAAACTAGAAAGTGTCAACAGCCAAGATGTAGCTTACTGGTAAGAACGGATTGAAGGGGACACTGTGGGGACTAGATGGGGGTGCAGAATCATGCTGTGGCTCCAGATGGTAAAGAGCTTTATATGTGGGCAGTGAGGCGGCTGGGTATGGTGGGAATGGATTATGACGAAACTGACAAAGTTTGGGACTGAAAAGATTTAAAAACTAAAAAGAGATTGGAAGAATTAGATATTATGCCAAAAGCAATCATGTATGTGCATGTGTGTGTGTGTTTGTGCAACCTGCACACATAACCAGTCACATTCTCAACACCCCCTGCCCCCATTTCTTCTCCCCTTCCAAAGAAGCCCATATACCTGCAAACATTTTAGAGCTTGTATATAAAATCTACAAAGAAAAAAAAGCTTATTACTACATGTTTACCTGTACAATATGGACATTGTATGTCCATATGTCTCACACATTCACTTCTGTCCAAGTTACACATGAGACACCAAGCATCTGGTAATTGACCCCAATTTCTCTCTTTATTCCATAGTTATCTTTCCTTATCAAATTATCAGGTGCCTTCTATAATTTATTTCTCTGACATAGCATATTCTCCATCAATTCAAGTACTTCCGCCAGCTGTCTGTGGGAGCTTCTAAGACCACAGAAGACTGTTTTACCTTTGAATTCACCCTACTCTAAAGGAGTGTTTGTCATTATAAGCTTCTCATTTTCTGACATGACAGCTGACCGATTATGTGACTTTAAAACCTTAATTTCTTTGTATCTCAATTGTTTCCTACAAGATAGCAGTATATATACTGACATTAAAAAAAAATTCCTTCTGAAACTTGTGGCCAAGATTAATAGTATAATAAGCTGGACCTCAAACGCTCATATATTGGAATGTTGGTGCAGATTCAACATAGATTTTGGGGGAAAATATTGACTCCTCTGTAGGTCCTAAGAGAGGAAGTCATATGGCCTTTTATCCCCACATGTGTTCTACCCACACATCTGGTTTATCGGTTTTCACAAAGGCGGAAGACCCCAAACTCCAGCTCAACAGTCTGCAAGAAATAGTCTCAATTAGCATCACAGAACAGCAAGCCTCCAGGCACTGCAAAAAAATGCAATCATTCATTTAATATTCATTTTTGTGCACCTCTTATATCCCAGGCAGTACCTTAAGCACAGAAATGTGACTATTAACAGACAGGGTCCTTATCTTCAAGGAAATGGCAGAATAAAGCAGAAGTCAGACAATAAATGACTAAAAACATGACAAACACACCTCACAAGCAAACCACTTCTGTAGTAATAAAGAATCACTTCTAGGGAATTCTGGGAAAGCAAGGAAAAATAATACACATATAAACACATACCTCATAATAAGTGCTGTGAAAGAAACAAGTGGAGAAATGATAGGGAATAACTGATAGGGTATTAGGACAGCTTGAAAACACCCCTGGCTATCCTTGCTGCTACTCCATCTGATTCAAGCAGCTGCCTACACTCATGTGCTGCTGGAGTCTTGAAAGAAAGAGCACGTGCAGGAACTTTTGCTCCATGAGTCAGGGAAGAAGCAGACCCTAGTAGGGGAGAGACCGGAAAGGAGTCTCCATTGAATGTGGTGGATTCTGGGGAAAGTCTGACCGGACAGGAGGATGAGCAAAGCCCTCCCAAAGAGTGGTCTTTGCTGGGTCTACCTGTCTCCCCTGTCCTTGAGCAGCTTCCAGATGAAGGAAGGATTTTTTTTCATCAAGAAACAAAAAAGCAAAAACCATAAAAGAAAGGATTGTTTAAAATGACTCCACTAGGATTTGAATGAAGATCTACTAAAAAAAAAAAAAAAAAGCAGAAGGGCAAACCAAGGTTAAAATATATATATTTGAAAAAAAAAAAATCAAACAGCCTAGAGGAAAAAGGGGCAGAAAGGTAGGCATTTGAGAGAAAAAAAAAAAAGTTAGAATGCAATAATATATCCAAAGGTGTTAAAGCTCACTAATAACATCTGAAATATTAATTAAGAGATTCACCAAAATCAACTTATGGTACCAAGGTAGTAATGAAGATGTGGAATATCCTTTACCAGTTGAAGTATAAATGAGTACCACCACAAAGGAGAACACCTTTAAAACACCTGTGAAATCTGAATATGCTCATGAGCTGGGACTCTGAAGTTTTACTACTAGATGAATTCTCTAATGAAACTGGCAAAAAATTTCCATAAGGAGTATGTACAAGGATGCTCAGGTCTGCTCCCTCATTAAGAGTGAAACACAGCGGGGCGCCTGGGTGGCTCAGTTGTTAAGCGTCTGCCTTCGGCTCAGGTCATGATCCCAGGATCCTGGGATCGAGCCCCGCATCGGGCTCCCTGCTCGGCGGGAAGCCTGCTTCTCCCTCTCCCACTCCCCCTGCTTGTGTTCCCTCTCTCGCTGTGTCTCTCTCTGTCAAATAAATAAAATCTTTTAAAAAAAATTTTAAAAAAAGTGAAACACAGCAACATCCTAATTATTCTTCAGCAGGGAAATGGACAAACTCTGTTCACACAGTAGGATAATGAACCAAAATTAAAATAAACTGTATTTACATATATCGACCTGAATAAATTACAATATCCAGGGTGATTTTTCAAAAGCAAGTTGAAAAAAGTATTAAATGATTTAAAGCTGTAAAAATTTATTAAATGTATAAAATGTACTTATTTAAAAGATTTTATTAAAACTTTAAACCTAAAAAATAACATTATATCCATTGTTTATAAAGATATCCATATTTAATAAGATACAATGTTCTACATACACATACCAACTTCATGAAAGTGATTACAGCCGAGAAGGAGAGGGCAAAGGGACAGGAGAGGCTTTAGCTGCATGCGTACCATTTGATTTTGAAAGAGAGTTCCTGGATGCAGAGATGTCAACACGTCAGCATCTGCTTCTTCGTGGAATTGGACACTCTTTGTAATATTTTTATATTAATGAAATCACAATTACAATGGGAGATTTCACAAACTGACATACCTCATAACAAGAACAAAAAGGAGTGAGGTAGAATTGAAAGGCTGCACGTTAAGAGGGGCTTGGTGGTGTGCTTTGGGCTCAGCTGTGGAGGGATCCAGAGGCCACCACTTACCAGACCTGCATCATCAAGACAGTTATTTAACTTCTTGAAGATTCAACTTTTTCCTCCATAAAGTGGAGATGATAGTGGAATCTGCTTCACGGTATTGTTATGAAGCAAAACGTACTAGGATAGCATATATAAAACAATTAATTGGCACTGTGCCCAGAATAAATGTTCCATAAATGTTGGACACACGGTCCATTCATTCATCAAGATATTATTAAAATTTCCAGGCTCACAACATAATGTCATGAAGACATTATGAGGGCAAATGGAAGGATATGGTAATCTAATAGCAAGCATTAATTGAACATCAACTAGGCTCCAACACTTCACATAATTTACCTATAATCCTCCAAATAACCATGCAATGGCAACTCTATCATCCTGTGTGAGGAGACCCAGGCCCTAAGAGGTTCAGGGTTTTGCCTAAATCTCTAAGCTCGTTAGGGTTGTGGGGTCCAGAATAAATCCCACATCTGACTCCCGAGTTCTTTTATTTACAGTGATATTCAAACTGGGCTCCCCCAGGCGACGGCAGCTTTTAAAAGCTTGAGAACTGTTCTACACCATGTTGCCCTTCTGAATACTAGATGTTTTCTAAGGTTGAAAGGACAGCCAATATGTACTTTGATACCAGGACAATACTTCAATTATAATATAAAATGTAATGCAAGGAAAGATTAAGAAGAACAAAATCACTTAGCCAGAAGCATGCTATTTTTAACTGTTTTCAGTTGTGTATTGCATAGGTATAGGTAAATAAGCTGACTGGATGTTATGTCATTGTTTTAATATGCACAGGGAAGTGGCTTTCAAATATATTTTTAGTGCTGAGACTCCTTTATTCACTTGAAATTTTAATTAAAAGCCAAATACGTAAATTTGAGCCTAGAAAGGCTACTTTAAGCACTCTACCGAAATCCTTGGAGATGTTTCAAGGAGCACTCTGGGACAGCCCAGAGATAACTTAGGAAAAATTAGTGGACAAGATAAACTCTAAGATTAAATAAAGTAAGGAGAAAATTGTAGGCCCCCAAATATGACCTCATGGGTTTGAGTCCCAGGTCCTCCACTTACTAGTTGTCTGACGTTAACCAAATTACTTAACTGATAGAAAACAAGTCCCCTATAACCTACCTTGTAGGGTTACTGTGAATATTAACTAATGCATGTCAAGCACTTAGAAAAGAGATCAATAGAGTCATCTACGATCAACTTACCACTGCCACCATGGTTATTACGAAATTAATCAAATATGTGAAAAAACCTAGCATTCGCCTGTCATAAGATCTGTGCGTGAATGCATGTGCATATATTCAACCTGCAACATTTTTCCTACTTTTATGCCTAGACATAAAGTATATCAGGCACTAAGAATAAACAATGCTATTAGATTCGATCAAAAGGTAATGAGGAATGAAGTAGCAATCTCGAAACATGGTGCTGAGAAAAGGATTATTTTCTGCAGGTCAGAATAAATTTTGGGCTGATGGTATTTTTGTTAGAAACTTTCCTTCATCCCCTCAGTGGTTTAGTATCTGCTCTTCTGGATGTTTTCGCGGTTGAAACATTCCTGGCCACACAGAAATGTGAATTGTTCATTAAAAGTCCTCGTCACTGCCTTATAAAGATGAGTCTGACAGCTTTAGCTCTTGATGAACTCTTGTGTGTGTAGGCTTGCCCTGACTTTGGCCAAGTTGGCCACTGAAGCAGAAAAATCACTGCCTGAGTTGTCAGATATCATCGATGCAATGTGCCTTTCTGCGTGCCTCACTGAGCAGCTTCCAGCGACATCTGATGTGGGCTTTTCTCCCAAGGCCAGGGCATGCTCTGTGCAGCGGAATCCAAGCTGAAAGACTAGTGCATGGCCGGGTATTCTTGGTAGGCCTCCAGGCATTCCACATTCATTTAAAAAATACCTTCTTTCTACTTCAAATTAATCTTATATTTTCTCCCATCACCATTCTAATCCTCTTAGGACTTTATATTTTGACAGGCTTGAAATAGCCTGATAGGACTGAACTGAGGTATAAAAAAACCCAAGTTACAATATGCTGGCTAACTGAACATAATTTAAAAAATAATTAATTAATTAAAAAAAAAACAAGTTAGAATGGTCAGAAATAAACAAAAAACCAAAAACCAAGACTGCAGAGTTACCTTTACAGCTGTGTTAGGATGCCATTCAGGTTTTTTCTATTTTCTTTTGCCTCTAAATTATGTCTTTGTTTTTAATTAGGCTGTGGTATTATGTTTACAAACCAGTTCAACCCTCTCCAAAATTTGTAACACTCCTGGTCATTCTCTGACTTTCTCTGCAAATGCAAGTTCAGTCAGTGTCTGCTTTATGGCAGAGTCACCAAAACAACAGGAGAGGCATCATGTGTTTCTCTATGGAAGGCGTTAGCTTGTGATAATTAATCTGAGTGGCACATTTATTTTGATCCATCTAAGCAAAAAGCAAACTATACTTTTTTTTCTTCCTGCATGTATAGCTCAATGCCCAGTTAGGTTCAAATATTTCTTTGTTAGCCACAATGTGTGTTTGTTGGGTTATCCATCCATTTCCTAAGCATGTACGTGGCACCTCCTCTGTGCCTGGCTTTTGGCATTCAGAGGCAAATGGGACCAAGTTCCCATCCTCAGGGGATTCCTAGTCTGGGGGAAGAGGAGGATACGCAAACAAGGAATGTACAAGGTGTGTGGAATGCGGTGGTAGTCATGGGTAGTGGGCAGAGGGGCAACAGAAGAGGACAGGGGTTCAAGGAGAGAAGGTGATGGAGAAGGTGATGTGTGAGCTGGATAAAAGGGATAAAATAATGACAATCAGTGATAGGAAGTCAGAGTTGGGTCGTTTGTTAACCAAAAGGATCTAAGTAATCTGGAATTGAAATAGGGCAAATGAACTATTTATATGAAGCTCTATATTTAAAAGGCACTTTCATGTACTCACCTACTCATTCCTTACTCCCTTTATACAAGCCCCTTGAGATATACAAAGCAGTATCTCAAATTCTTCAAGTCCGAGACTGGCTCTCTGAGTTCACACTCAGTGACTGTTATCGGAATGAAAAAACTCAATGAACATGCATTGAGTAAAAAAATGACGTATATATTACTTCTGTGTGCCTCAGTTCTTTATCTGTAAAATTAGCAAAAATAACCATATCTCTTTATTAAGACTACTATGAGGAAAAAATGAGAGAATAGCATTAGGCTAAAAGTCAGTGTTATATAAGCCAGTTATTATTACTGCTAATGGTAGTATGCCAGGTACTGTTTTAAGCACTGGTTTTGAGCAAAATGAAAGCTGGCTTTCATAAAGTTTATAGTATAACTGAAGTGGAGTATAAAGGGGGCGACAGTAAAAGGAAATAAACTTGAAAATTTTGTTAGCAGAGAGAAAAGCACAAATTGCATAGGAGTTCATAAGCCATGGAACGAATTCAGAATTTTAAGCACACACACACACAAAAAGGAAGGGGGAACCTGATCTAACTTTTGCTTTGAAAGAATTACTTCCACACTGAATAGACCGAAGGAGGGCAAGAATAGAAAGAACCGACCAGTTAGAAGATTATTCAGATAATAGTGGCTTTGAGCCAGAATGTGTGTGTGTGTGTGTGTGCGTGTGCGTGTGTGTGTGTGTCAGGGGCAGGGGTTGATGGGTACAGAGAGAAATGGTCAAAATTTCTATACAGTTTAGAGATTTACCAGGCAGAATTCCCTGATGGATTAGTTAGGTGTTGTTCAAGAAAGAGAGGTTCCAGAATTTCAGCCTAAGCAGACAAGTTGAGGCTGCCATTTCTTGAGATGGGAGAAGATTTATAAGGAAGAAAATTGGTGGTAGAAATCAAAACTTCCATTTTAGACATGTTAATACTAAATAGATTGATGAATATGACATGGTATTAACAAGGAATTGACTTGAGTTAGGAAAAAATGGATAGAAATGAAAGGAAGAAAGATATTATCATGGTTTGAAGATCCAAAGTGAGAGGTGGAAGACAGTAAGGCTTATAATGGGATCTGAATGGGAAGGATCCCATGGAATAGTAATGAGAATTAAAACTGGAAATAAATAACCAGGGCTTGAAATGCTAAGATGAACAGTTTGAGCTACATTTGCTGGTTGATTGGCAATAGTTAAGGTTTTCAGAACAGGTGGTTTTGAGCTAAGGATCTTAACATTTAACACATTATATTGGGTTAACTGTGTCTCTGCTTTGCTTTCCTGCTAAACTATGAACGCGCCCTATATTTTATTTACCATTGTACAACCATTGCCTAACACAAAGTCTGGCACATGGTCTGTACTCAGTGATTTTTTGTGGAAAGAGATTGAAAAGAAATGGCTTGTGCCTAACAGGAACTCTAATTGAAATTATAGGTTCCCTGTGTCTCCTCTAAATTCAAACCACTCATGCTTGCTGAGCATTCAGCATTGAGAAAGCTTCAGGTATCTGTCTTAGCACAGCAAAAATGGCAACACTCACTTCCCACAATCTGAAGACACCTCTTAGTATCCTGCTACTACCTCATGTTGCTTCCTACCAGAGTCAAGAGCAACATTTAGTGTTTCTCTAGCTTTTTTATTTATTTTTGCTAAACTCCAAGTCAACCTGAACCCTGGTCTACTTGAAGAATACACAAGAGATGTCATTTTTCCTTCCCTGCGCACGTTCACTTATTTGTACTCTAATTCACTCAAAACTCAGAGAAAAGCGCATCTGTATTGAAACATTTGTATGGCATTGATTGCTCCCCATGGGATTATTCCAACAACAACTGTGTAACAACGTTAGGGTGAAAATAATCTCTGTAGCTTGTCTGGTGTGGGCGAACACCCCACAGTGAGATGGACAAATAACCTAAGATGCATCTCTACTTTTCTCTGAGACCTGTCTTTTCAGTAAGTGTTTATTTACCATACCTCCTGCTTGCTTTTAGTGAGTGATGTATTTCTTGAAGATGGAACAAATTCTGTCTTTTCCACTTGAAAACACAATTTCTTTTTATTGTAGTAAAACTATCCCATTAAGAAAGTTTTTAAAGATGTGAGAGTAGATGTCATTTAAATTTTGTGTAAACTGTTCAGATTTTAATAACAATAAATCAGACTGACAGTGTAGGATACACTTTTTGTTTTCCACTGGCCCCGCTCATAGCCAACACATCATTCCAGAATCTCGACCTCCATTTTGTTTCTTACTCTTTCTTCTCGCCCCCCCTATTATTCTATCTCCCATAACACCTCCTTCACTTTCTTGCCTTATCCATCAACCCAATGCTCCTTCTTAATTGGATATTTGAGGCCACCAGAGACCCCTAAGCAGTATTGGGACTTAACGAAAATCATATTTGCCAGGTGACAAGAAGCTGGCCATGTGGGACAGTATACCTCCTCACCATGATCTTCCAATGATTGGAGAGACAGGACACATGGACAAACTTTGCTAAGTGTGATTCATGCTTCAAGAAATGTTGTCCAGAGGAGAAGCCTTTCACTCCTTCTGAGAAAACCAAGGAATATTTCACTGGAAATGCGATATTTAGCTGAATTCTACAGGATGAGTAGGAATTTGCCAATGAAGGAAGACATTTTAGGTGAAAAAAGCAGCACATTAAGGGAACAGAGGAATTCAAGGATTAGACCCATTTGGAGAAAGGAAGTTAGTGCCTGGAAAGAAGGGTATTGAAATGTGAGTGGCCAGATATTAAAGGATTTTGATCAGAGGCCTGCCACCATCAAATTAGAAGCAGCATAGAAGATAAAATAATTTGGATACCAAATTCAGGTAAAAGTCTATTGCCATATTTCCAATGATGTGAGATGGAGTCAAGGTGATTAAGAGGCTAAGACAGAACTGAGAGATTTTTAGGAATCAAAAGCCACATCAGTTAATGACAAAGCACAGGAGGGCAAGATGAGGGAGGAAGGGGAGGTAAAGGATAATACCCAGGTGTCATTCACAAAAAAAAAAAAAAAAGAATGAAAGAGATATTGACTGGAGTTGAATTAACATGAGGAAGATGATATACCTGATTTTGGAAGTGTTGAGCATAAGGATCCTGTAATATGAGTAGAGTTATACACGTCTTTATGTAGGCAGAAAACTTGAAGTCATAGGTGTGGATGCAATTACTCAAGGTAGCATATGTAGAATAAAAAGGGACATGGCATGAAGCAAAAGCAACATTTGAGACTGTTCCAAGAATATAGGTTTAATCCCCTACTGTTATAACCCAAATCCAAAAGACCCTAATAAGCCTATCCCCCTAAACTAATGTAAGGGATATTAGCCATACTTCTGGGAAATCTCACGTATATATTTCCTGGTTTGCAAAATTAAACTATTTTCATCCTCTAATGACACATGACAGTGCCAGAATCATCCGTTGGCCATTGATATCCTCTCTCCATCCTCTGAGAGCTAAGAAAGTAGTTTTCAGAGGGGCTATAGAAACAAATCTCTCTTCTTTCTTATGAATACCCATAGGAGTTGGTGTCACTCTAATGTACTATGTAATCTTTGAAAGTCCCTCCAGAAAATCAAAACACTCATAAAATAAAGCTAAGATCTTGTCAAGTAAAGCTTTATCCAGCACTATTCAAGAAAGAGAGCAATTTCTGACCTCTGAAAAATGGCCTATTTGCCTTCTCCTCTAAGGAATTCCGGCAAAACTATTACAACTATAAATGTATATTTAATAATGATAAAAGTGTTTAACTCTCAAGAATCATGCTTAGAAATGGTAAAGCAGGACTTACAAAGTTACATTACTAGTTACTACCTAGACAAGACCCTTGTTGCCCACACTTCCTTTAGGTAGAACAGGAGCCTAATCACCTTAGGGTGTGTGAATGTGCACATATGCACACACACACGTTTACCTGAAATCCAATAGACATTCCATGATCTTTAAAATTTGTTCTGTTTTCCCAAAAAGTTTCTTCAGATATGTTTTTACCTAACTCTTTGGGGCTAACATTTCCTCATAGCTACCATGTAATGAGTTTCTATGCTATGCCAAACCATAGGAGCTTCATGCTCTTTATTTCATTTCCTCTTCCAATGAATGAAACGTTCAAACCAGTTCTATACATAAATCTGAATTTCTTAAGGCTAAACAACTTGTTCATGGTCTAACATCTACAAAGATGCACAGCCAGGGTCTGAAACTAAGTCTTTCTGACCCTAAAGCCCCTACTTCTTCCAAACACTGTCATCTCCAAATGAGCTGGGTAGATGTTAGTCTCTACTTACTGTAAGTTATCTTAAGTCGTTAATTTCAGAATTCAGCACTTAATAGCAACATCTTTGCATTCCAGTAATAAAAAAAAGAATGGAAAATTCCAAAGTATTGTCAACAAGAGCACGATAAAAATGAAACACCCAGCAACAGGCACTCAATTCATGTTCCCTGGATCTGAACTTTTCTAGACCAAATAATATTATTGATGTTATCCCATCTCAGAGGAAATGCTTGAACTTCAGGTTGTGAAGATGTGTTTTCAATTAAGTATTTTTAAATTATATTCAATAAGAAATTATTTTACGAAGAGTCCAATTTATCACAAGTGAAAACGTTTGAGATTCTGGCTAGCAGGGGCTCAGAGTAATGTGCCTCTCTTTGAGCTCTTGGCCCACCGCCATCTTAGCCATGTGGTACTTTGCAATGACACAGGAGGAGAGAACCACATACCAGCAGAGGCACCTGTCAGGACCTGGTGGGTGCTGAATCTCTTTGTGAACTAACAGGCGGCACCCAAGACAGATCTGATTTAAGCAGAACATGATCCCCAAATTGTTGCCTTTCCACATGTTATTTTAGAACATGTGAACAGCACCCTCAATAAATTGGTTGAAGAGCAATTTCAACTGGTTGGATGTATGAGTATTGTTTTTTTGGGTTTTTTTTGTCCTTCAGAACTTTACTGTAGCTACTCAAGGACAAATGAGGAAATAATTTCAAAGAATGCAGTCGACAGTAATTTTCGACGTTGTGAGCACAGGAAAGGGGGAAATAAAAGATGAATGTTCTACTTAACTGCTATCCATAGTAGCTCTATCCAATCTTGGCAATGACAAAACTATATAAACTTTACCAAATGAAGGCAATGCAGCCAGGAAGTGATTTTTTTTTTTTTGGTCTCACAGTCCATTATGTCACTGATCCTGCAAAATAATTTAATTCCTCTATGATGTCACTTAATCCCTCTCACCAATAAATAAATTCAAAAGAAAATCTGATTTTTGCCACATAAGAGAAGCTCTAGCAAAATAATGAAGTTTTTTTTTTTTGGTCTAAATATTATTTATTCATTGCTACTGGGAGTGTTAAAACAATACAATTTGGAATAAACATATGCTTGGTTAATGTTATCCTTTAGAGAGGAATAAAAATTAATAATTTAAAACCACATAATTGTTATGTATCTGATTTGATAGAAATGTACTCTTGAGATACAAGAGTGAAGAATTATTCAAAAATCAGAAATACTGAAGGAATCACAACTTCCTGGATGGTTAATGTAGTCCTCTGTAAACACAAAGTAGGAGTCTCAAAAAAAATTTTTTTTAATTTTTTTTTCAGAGAGAGAACGAGAAGTAGAGGAGGGGCAGAAGGAGAGAGAGAATCTCAAGCAGGTTCCATGCCCAGTGTGGAGCCTGACGTGGGGCTTGATCTCATGACCCTGAGATCATGACCTGATCCAAAATCAATAGGCACCCCAAGAATTTCAAAATTTATGTAGATTGTCATTTCTAATAATGCAAAGGAAGTATATTGATCAATCTCTTTGATAAATATCTTTTAAAGACTGGTATTTTTTTTTTTTTGTAAATCTGTGTCAGTACTAACAACAAACTCTCATACACTTTAATATGTCAGTTTTGTCCTGTGTGATTTTTATTTAAATGGCATAGACACTGGCCTTTGCTTAGGACAGTGCTTTGTTGACTGGATTCAGTTGGAACTGTACCTAGTTTAAGGTACCATGAAGTGTCTGTGGTCTTATTACAGGTCTTCCAAGTCAGAATCTCAAGGGGTGAATTTCCACTTAACATCTCAGTGATTCTTATGCATGCTGAAGTTTTAGAATCATAGTAATTCATACGGTGCCACAGAAATTTCCCAAGTTTCATCAAAGTTTTAAGTAACTTACATGGTTCTCCAACTTTAAGATAATAATATGTTATCTATATGTGATATAGATTTTATATCAAACAATAACCAATACGTGAAGTGTTTATTTGGTGTAAGTACTGTTTTAGGTAGTAATTCATTAATTTATTGAGTACTCCCAGCAATGGTATGAAGTATTATATTTGTTTCCGTTTTAGAATGAGGAGAACAGACACAGGGAGTTTGGATAATTTGCCCAAGGTCACACAGCTAGGAAGCTGCAGAACTAACTTTAGCCTCATGTACTCTGGCTTACAAAGCTTCATCTTAACTACTAGATTATACTATGTTTTAAATGTCTGTTATTGAAAACTGGACTGCTTCAAAAGTCATAATAAAAGGGGGAAAAATGCTCCCAACATACTGCTTTTTGTAGCAGAATGAGGAGGAGGAAGAGAAGAAAGAATCT
This sequence comes from Leptonychotes weddellii, assembly GCF_054177405.1. Lineage (NCBI taxonomy): Eukaryota > Metazoa > Chordata > Mammalia > Carnivora > Phocidae > Leptonychotes > Leptonychotes weddellii. The sequence continues at coordinate 124,321,134 of NC_138373.1, forward strand.
TATATAACAATATAGACACAGCAATAAGATTGGACAGCATCACAGTGAGTGAGTTGGCTAAAAGAGGTGAGAAAAGGGCCTTTTGTAAGGGAGGACTTACTGGAAATGTCGTATTTGAATAAATCCTAAATGATAAATATGAATAAATATTAAAATAAATTTTAATAAATATTGAATTAATATTTAAAGTGAATGCATATTAGATATAAGTAAAATATAATAAGCACAAATAAATTAAAAGTAAAATAAAATGCCAGTCTCTCAAATAAATATCCAGGTAATAGAGCATTCCAGGAAAAGGAAATAGGTTTCGATGTGTTCCTTTTGAAACAATGATCGTCTTAAGTTCAAGAAACAAAAAGGCCAGTGTGGCTGGAACAGAGTAAATGGGGGTGGTTCAGCATGAGGTCAAATGAGAGAGCCAAGCAGAGGCCAGATCATGAAGGATCTAAAAGGAGACATATTCCAACAAGAACGGCAAAAGCGCAGAAAGAATCCAGAATGCAGTAACATAATGGTTGAACACACATTGAGTTTGGAAGCAAAGGACTTTGCTTCAAGTTCTAGCTCTTCTGTTTCCTAACTGTTAACCATTTGCCAAGTTACCTATTTTGACAGACCTCAGTGTCCACATCTTTATGCAAAAATAACAATGATGCCTACCTTGTGGTTTTTGAGTACAAATTCATGTAATGCATGTAAAGGGTTTAGCCAAGTGTTTGGCACAAACGAAAGTGACTATTTTAGAACATTTGAGGGAATGCATTTTAATCCAGTTTGACTGTTACATATGGAGAAGAGAAATGGAAGATGAGTCTACAGATACAACTGGAACCAGAATGAGTGGAACATAAAACACCAGACTATTTCATAAGTAGGAGAGAATCACTAAAAAAATTTTTAGCAAGGAAGTGACATATCAGTGCTAGACTTCAGAAAGATTGATATAGCAGTTATTTGCAGAATATTTTGGATCCTGGAGATACAGAAGTAGAAAAATCAGTTAAGAAGCAATTTTATTTGTTCTACAGTAGAGACCAAAAGGAGGGGATGGATTGCCAACATTGCAGAGGGCAAATTGACAAGACTTTGGGACTAAGTAATTGAGAACAGGCATCAAAGCTGGGAGAGAATAACTAAAATAGAGATGGTGATGGAAGAACCCAGTTCGAATCAGAAGAAAATGACTCAGTTATAAACATGCTGGTTTGAGATTCCAGCAGATATCCAGCCAGCAGTGGAAAATGTAGAACTAAAATAAGGGGGAAAGTCCTGGTTGGAAATGAAGGGTGGAGTACCATCAACACTCAGATTAGAGCTGAAACCCTGATTGATGGTGGGATGTTATAAGAGAAAAATGAAGATAAAAGAAAAGAATGCTAAGAAGAGTGTAGTCCCAACATCCAAGTACATTCACTGCTAAAACTAGGAGGAGTCTGGAATGATAGGGAAGGGAGTGGTCCATATTGCACGAAGGACAGAAGAACATGAGGAACAGATTCCATATGCTGTATATAAATGCTACCTACCAATAATGAATTGAAACACTTTCATTTAATGGATGCCAAACAACTGACTGAAAAATTGATAGTGCTTTTCACGCATCATTAAAGGATATAAAAATTCTTGGACTTGTGTCTTTTTTCTGGTATATATCTAATTTCTTTACAAGCCCTTATAAGGTATTTGCTTTAAATGTCTTTTTTTTCCTTGTATATATCTAATTTCTTTACAAGCCTACGTAAGGTATTTGTTTTAAATGTTCTATTTCTAAAGTATAGAGTAACTTCCTGTGAAAGTTGTGAAATATTCAGACCATGAATAGCTGCCTACAAAATAGTCTTATTAACAGCATAAAAAAACACTTCCTTTGACATAGTAGCTAAAGGCGATAAAATTATTTCCTCTTTAGATGATTCAAGTCCAATGGTAACATTTAGGGGTGCATAATAATGGAGGCATTATCACAAAAGCTTTTTAACTGCTACACTTTTTTCCCTACCTTTAATCATATCAGAAACAAAGTAGAAACAAAATCAGGCAGTATGAATAAAAATGATATACATTGCTTTTATTTTACTAGTTATTCACCTCCGTATCTCACTTTGTGTTATACAGACTAGAATTCCAGTTAATAGGGAAAAAAATTTTTTTTTCAAACAAGCGGACTTATTTATATGAATATAATTATGAATGAGCTTAAAAAAGAGCACAACTGATATAAAATATTGAAATACTAAGACCAAGTGTATGTTAATAAACTTGAAAATGCCAAATAAATATCTAGAGAGCTATAACTAATCAAGATTAAAAGAATCCTATACAAGAAATAGTAAAGATGTAGGTCAGTTTCTTCCAATGGGAAAAAAAAAAGTGGGCTGACCTACAGTACTTCCTCTTATGTTTTCTCTGTGATAAGATACAATAAGGAATAAAAACTAACTTGAGAAAAAGAGGCAGCTTTCTTCAGTCCCACAGCAATCTATGAATAAAAACTTAAGGAATCCATTTCTAAAATAAAAATTTTGTGGGGATTAGATTTCATTGTCCTGTTAGTAATTGGAAAATCCAATCTCTTAATTTTTTTAAGGATTTTTATTTATTTATTTGACAGAAAGAGATACGCAAAAGAGGGAACACAAGCAGGGGGAGTAGGAGAGGGAGAAGCAGGCTCCCCGCTGAGCTGGGAGCCTGATGTGGGGCTCAATCCCAAAACCCTGGGATCATGACCTGAGCCAAAGTCTCAGCTTAATGACTGAACCACCCAGGTGCCCCTCCAATCTCTTTAAATAGTGGGAAATCCATGTAAATCTAGAAAACACTTAGTTGTGAATTCATGTATAGTATATTTACACTTTCATCCTAAATCTAACTATTGTGATCAGAAGTTTGCTTCTTAGCTATATCATTGATTAATACAACAGATTTTTAATTTTATAAACTTTAATACTTGATCTAGCAGTCTGGTTTAACCAATGCTTTTTTTTAAAAAAAAAAAGTTATCGGGGCACTTGGGTGGCTCAGTCGTTAAGCGTCTGTCTTCAGCTCAGGTCATGATCCCAGGGTCCTGGGATCGAGCCCCATGTCAGGCTCCCTGCTCAGTGGGAAGCCTGCTTCTCCCTCTCCCACTCCCCCTGCTTGTATTCCTGCTGTCGCTCTCTCTGTCAAATAAATAAATAAAATCTTAAAAAAAAAAAAAGTTATCAGCTAATCTAGGCAGGGCTTTAATTAAACATGTATAGATTTGCAAATAAAGCATAAATGGAAGTGCATAGAAAAAGATGATTATTGGTTATTGAATAACAAATGTTAACAATTGTTGAATTATTACCAAGTATCAGATAATGTACTTACTCATTACCTGCATTACTTCCTTTAATGTTCACAATAATTTTATAATTAAGTACTGTTATTTTATAGTCAAATGATTAAGTAATTTGCCCAAGGACATGCAACAATAAAATGATGAAGTTGGACTATGCGCCCATTGGTCTAACTCAATAGTGCTCCTCACCACTCATCCACACTGTGGGTAACTTTAATTTTATTTTTCAAAATATTCACTATATATAACAGTGAAGTATGAAGAATGTTCTAAATCAACCTCATTTAAAATGTAAAAATTCTCATTTCACCGAGAAGAAAATCCTTATATGTCTCCATGATCTAGAATAGTATTCCTAACAAAGTTTAAGACAGAAGGCTGTGGAGCAAGAGAAATACATCAGAGGAATATATCAAAAAAAGATATTTTTAGGGCGCCTGGGTGGCTCAGTTGGTTAAGCGACTGCCTTCGGCTCAGGTCATGATCCTGGAGTCCCTGGATCGAGTTCTGCATCGGGCTCCCTGCTCGGCAGGGAGCCTGCTTCTCCCTCTGACCCTCCCCCCTCTCTTGTGCTCTCTGTCTCTCTCATTCTCTCTGTCTCAAATAAATAAATAAAATCTTAAAAAAAAAAAAAAAGATATTTTTATACTACACTCACCCCACCTCCAAAATCCAGAATTTCTCCTTTCCTTCTCATACTTTATGTATCTTTCAAATACTCTTCCCCATCCTGGAATATTCTTTCTGCCTCTACCCCCACTTCAGGGCTAAGTTTATCCTACAGGTCACCACTCAGGAAGCCCTCCTGCTACCATTCTTTTCTAGGTGCCTTTCCTCTTCCTGCCAATAGTATTGGTGTCCCTCCTTCCTTTCAGTCATAGGTCTCCCCACCCCCACCCCAAATACACAGTGTTCTAATTATTTATACGTTGGTCTCTTCTAGACTATCAGATCCTTCCAAACAGAGACAATGAGTTTTTCATTCATCTTAATGTAATATCAAATTGTAAAAATAAAAGACTATTATTTTCTACCTCCAGGGACTTCCATAATGCCTACCAGAGACTCAACACTCAGAAAGTATTTTTTGAATGAATAAATATTTTTCAAAATATCTCATGGTTTGCAATGTATTTTCTCATGTTTTACATCAGTTAATTTTTAAAGTAAGCCTCTGTGGTGAGTGTAATGTTCATATTTTTAAATAATGAGAAACCCAAGACAGAAAAGTTAGTAACTTTGGCCAAGGTTACAAATGCTCCAACAAAAAAAAATGAGATTCAAACACCTGTCTTTGGACTCTGTCCGGTGTTGTTTCTTTTACGACTCAGATGAGAAATTGGTCTCCCAGGAAAATACAAGTGGTGCTCCTGGTATACCAAATTTCACACTCAAAACATGTTACTACATTGAAGTGGTAGCATGCCACAGGAATTTTTTAATTTTTCATCTCAAGTTAAATGGGCAAAAAAAGAGTGTTCTTTAATTCAGTAACTGTTTAATGCAGAGTACCTTGGTAGGAAATAATAAATACAATATTTGCCCTTGAGAGAACTTAAAGTTTAGTAGAAAGAATCACAGAAAGACACAAATAACTGTAATTCAAGGCAATAAAGAGATGCTACGAGAGGGTCAATAATTCATTGGACAAATCTTTATTGAGTGATTAATTCCATATGTCAAGCCTGGTGCAACGTGCTAGGTGTATGAGGATTTTAAAATAGGGAGTTATACGTTCCCAAATGCAAGAGATGTCATCCAGAGGGCTGGATTAAAAGCAGACCCATGAAGTGAGATAATCTAAGAAGAAGCTTAAAGAGCTGGTTTCAAAGGATGAGGATGAGGGTCATCATTCTGTAAGACATTGAGACATTAAACAAAAGGTACAAGAAACGTGGAAGGCATGTTTTGAAGACAACCAGATTAATTAGAGTGATGAGGGGACAAAAGGAGTAAGAATGTAAAGTTAGGACCTTAAATGCCAGCCTAAGGAGCTCATGTTTTGATAAGCAATGGAGAGCCATTGAGTTTTGAGCAGGAGAATGACATTATTGAAGCTGGGATTTGTGAAGATTTATCTACCAGGTGAATGTAGAATACGGTAAGAAACTCAAGTTTTCAAAGCTGAGAATGATAAAGTAACATCACTTAATTACACCATTATATTACAGAAAATATTTAGGTGTTCTAAAATAAACACATTCTTTTAGTTTATTTCCCTAAAATAGATGAAACAACTTTAAGAGAATCCCCACTGATGAGTTTTCATACTAAACAAAATGCCCATTAAAGCAAGAGATTTCAACTCAGTGCAGTTAAATTAGATTTGATATTTTTTGGAACTAAACTCCCTTTGGTAGTTGTAGAGAACTTCTACCGCAGATTAAAAAAGAAGAACATGAAGAACACAGCAATTTTTCATAGTTATTACAGGTGACATCTAAACTGGCAGAGTGCAGACAAAGGAAAGGCATATAAATTAGATAAATAAAAGGATTTCTTTAGACTCATCTACAAACACCAACAGAAGTATATAAAGAGATAATGAACTTGTCTAAAGGTAGCTGCTGCTGAATAAGACCAAATATCTTTCAATTCCAAAATGTCAAGTCAATTTTGATTGCTGTTTTCAAAAGTAGTTATTTTTAGAATATTTGTATTTCACCTATAACTTAACCAAAATATCTTATGTATTAGGAGTCAAATTTAATTGTGTTGACAGTAAGTATATACTGCTAAATATAACTTTAACAATTTACATCCCTACATGCCTTAGGGGATCAGCTTCAAAGAATTAACTAGATGTTTTTATCAAATGAAATATAAGAAGATACTTGTTATAAGGGCTGTACCTTTGGGGCAAGAAAAGTGCTGTACCTTTGAATCTGGCACTTATGGGCATTGAATAAATAGTTCTTTAATGATAGATATTTTATGATAAAGAGATATGGCTTTCAAACTAGATGGTGTTAGGTGGCCAAGAAATTCTTTGTGTTACAAATTCTATGAGATGATCTAGTAAAGAAAAATTCTATTGTCAATTACATTTTGGAAATTTACATGTCTCTTTCCTTTGGAGCTACATACTGTGTATTAGGCAGCATATATCAGACTCTAATTTGCTAAAAATAAAACTTATTTAACTTTATTCAACCAGTGCTTTCCAAACTTGGGTGATCATAAAATCTATTTTCCTTTAACATCTATTTATATTCCATGCTGACTTTAGGAAATATTGCCAGAGAACAAGGAAGATAGCATTACCTGCCAGGGAAATGTGAAGTTTTAATAAAAGATCTGTTCACCACTAAGCCCACTTCCCAAAAAAAGTTGCACTAGAGTTCTGGTCTGGGTCAAGCCATGGCATGCTCCAAATTTGACATTAGGATTCCCATAGTCCTATTTAGTGCTGCCTCAAAAATGGAAAATTATCTTGGATTATTTTGTCTCTCCATCTCTGCTGCTTCTGTTCAGTGTTTTCTGTGTTCTGACTCTGTAACAGGGAGCAGAATACATTCTGATGATAAAATGGTGAGCAAACCCCCATGGTCTTCACCTTCACAGAACAAGCAGTGTAGCAAAAGGAAGAGACCAGGAAAGAGCCTGACATGTTTTTGTTAAGGAAGAACCCTTGCACTGTGGGAACGCAGATTACTAGCGTTCATACTGCCTTGATGGTTTAAGGTAGTCATATGAATAAGCTGAAATCTGAAGAATGAGTAGGTAAGAGAGAAGGAAGAGTTTCATCAAGGCCCTGATGTGCAAGAGCATGACTTGTAAGAAAAACATAAATGCTGTAATTCATCCACTCCAGGCAGTATGGATCCCAAAGGAAAAACCTGTTCTTTATCGTTGGATTTCCCTTCTCAGGAAAGTTTAGAAACACTACCCAAACCCTGGTACCTGTAGGATAATCCAAAGGTGAGGGGAGGTAGCAGAGTGCCCTTTAGAAGCTTGACCCCTCTGCTCTTTGGTTAGGTAGTTGCTCTTACTTGGAGATAAGGAGTGGATGCTGGAATCTCCCTCCTCCTTGATGATTTAAGCCCAGAGCTGCAAAGGGGCAACACAGCTAACCAACAACTCTGTCTGCAGTGCTCTTCCCTCTGGGGCTTTCCAAGCCTGGAAAAATTCCTTCACACAGGCTTCCCCTCAAGGTCATGATTGTGATTTTAAGTCGCTGCCAGAAACACTTCTTAAACGAGGCAGAATATAGCTATCTGAAGTACGTTCACAAAACAAAGGACATGTTTGTATACTGCTGGCCAGGCCTTTATGGATCAGATTACATCTGGACAAAATACTAATGTGACTTTAAGGAGGAAGGAGGTCCACTGGATTATAAAATCGATGTGTGTGTCACATAGAGGCAAAAGTAAAGAGTTTCTAAAATTGAAAACGTTAGCATCATTCACACAAGCTCAATAAAATGAAGATTAAAACGTTTTAAAAATGAAAACCTGGAATATGGTTGCATGTGACGATTTTATATTTTTAAAAGGGAACATTCACAGGGGGATGTGAATCATTCATCATATCGACCAGACCTCTCCTAGTCTTTTCTCTTTAAAGTTGAAAATAGTGCGCAATTATTCTGTTATGCTTCATAAAATAGTAAATTATCTCCAATTACTGCAAATGCATAGTAACAATAAAATGCTTGTGTAGAACAACACACTCCCCGTGGTCATCTTGGAATTTATTACAATATCATAAAATTATAACTCTGAGAAGAGTTTCAAAAACACATCTAGCTCATTTTCCTTGCCTCTGGGCAGGACTGGGTTGCAAATAATTCCAGAAAAATAACTACCTAAAGAGAAGATCTAACAATTATTCTTGTTGGCTACAGGGTTCAATTGTACTTACATAAAGACAAATATTTTTTCCATATGGCACATTTCTGAATGTTTCCTTATGTTCCTATTCAGCTGCATTCTCAAAAATTTACCTTCTACCACCTCCAGTGAATGGTCTTTAAACAGTGATAATAACATCAATCTATCGATGATTTCACCTCATGAACTTTTGAAGAAACACTTTCATTTTTTGCCTTGATATTTCTGTTTTCATCTAAAAGACAGCACTGCCTACACAAATTTTTAACCACTTCTAGGTGAAATATCAAAAAAGTATCTTAAGAAGAGTAATCTAGGCTCTGCACAAAAAAATATGTTGTTATTCCCACAGAACCCATAAAGTGAACACAGCTTCTTCTGCTGACATTATAGAATATTAGTCATTTTTAAACATTATAATTATGAATTCTTGCTGGGAACATGATCCTCTGAGATCCTCTGTGAAGTTTTGTACCATCCACTGTTCTCCTTTTATCACTCAGCACGTTCTCTAGGCTCCCTTCCAGAGCCTGCCCTTCCACAATTTAGGGCTACTCTGAGCATTTCTGGGCCAGTTCTGAGACCATATATTAGTCTGCCAACCAAAGACGCATTAAGTTCCTATAAAATCTCCCTCTTCCCCACATTCTGAAAACTTTAAAGGGCAAAGGGGTAGACTCTAATGGCCAGAACAGGGTAGCAGGTGACCTTTGAAGTTAGAAAGATCTGTCTGATAGTTGGGTCTGTCACTGACTCACTCGGTGACCTTGGAAGGGTCCCTTATCTTCCCTGAGTTTCAGGCTTCTGTCATTTAAATGGAAGTAAGGATGCCTACCTCGTAGGATAGAATAAGGGTTAAGTGAGATAATTTATGGGAAGCCAATAATAGATGGCCAAACAAATTGACCCTCAGTCCCTGTTTGCAATCACTGTTTTTATTATTATTGCTGATGTTCTTGTTGTTAGTGGTATGACTACGTCTACTGGGAATGCCAGAGCAGAGACCCAAAAAGCCCAGCAAAGGTTAGGATTGGTATTAGTGTTCCCTAGGAGACATGGTTGGGATTTCATGCTGGCTGTACAATGTGGAATGGAGTAAAAGTTAAGTGACTATTAAGAAGACAAGGTATTTCTTTTGTGGGGTGATAAGGTATTGACTTAGAATGCACAGAAAATCTATGATAAAGCAAAATATCCTCTTATTTATATCCCACTTTATAGATGGAGAACACAAGGCCTACAGTATTAATGGGGCATGTCCAACATGGTTAAACTAGGCTTCAAACCCCGGATTTCTGAGTTCAAAGTCAGTGTCATACCCACTTATACCAGAGTCTTTCCCCTCTTTTAGGATAGCAGTCCTTCCTATATCCTTCTCCAACCAGTCAACCTCTTAGTCATTGCCTATTCTGAATTCCCTTGTATGTTATACTCACTTTATTACAGCATAAATATTTGCTATATTTTATCTCTTTCTCCTAAATTATGAGCCCCAAGAGGGCAAAGAGAATTTCTTATTCATCTCTGTATCTCAAGGCCTACACCTGACTCTGATTTCCACCTGTAAAAGATTGGGTGGACCAGTCATTTCTCCCCCACTTCAGAGAGGAGGGCAGCCAGGGTTCTTTCTGGGCTCCTCTGAAATCCCACAAACACCTCTACAAATGGAGAAGCATCCATGTAGAGGTTGGTGGGTAACAAATGAATAAAGAAGCTGGGGTACAAAATGTAAAGCCTTTCAGATCTGGTCTAAGAATAAGTTCTTGAGCTTAGGAATTGTTTCTGGAAAGTCCTGTTACTGGAGAGATTAATCTACCAGCAATAATCAAGGACAGATTAACAAGAGAGCAAGTTCCAGTGAAAGCATTCATTGGCTAATTAAATTCCCTCTTCACTCAGTTTTGCTACAATTAAAATAATAAAAGATCTGTTTACATTTCTGATGGCTTGATATGTATTGAGAGATACAATATTCTTAAGTAGGTTTCCCTTTGCTTTTCTCCGCTTTAATATAATACAGTCATTATCCGTGAGGGCCCACAGTGCCCTGTGTTGAATTCACCAACTGCTGTTCTGCACATTCCCTCAGCCAATTTATTTCAATTTCAGAAGGAGCAACCAACTCCACAGTGGATGACTGCTGAATGCAGTTCCACACCATCACTCTTCGGCAGTCAACGTGTATCAAGCAAAAAGCTTCCACGTGTGAGCACGAACGTGCTCCATTTCCCAGTGGCGGCAGCAGCAGCAGCAGCAGCTCTGGGCTTCATAGACCCATTTCTGCACCCGAGGGGCAGAGCTAGACAGCTCAGCGGCCTCTAGCACAGGACTGGATTCTTATGTTAAGAAAACCACTATAGAAGATGTAAGGGAAAGTAAATAGTTGGCACAGAGAAGACTCAAACTAGCCGTTACCCCATTCAAGAGCTGGTTCATGTTTACCACACAGTTGGTGGTGACCAGATATCATAAATGCTTATGTTTACTTTTGGGGAAAAAATGATAGAATTCTAAGGGTAACAGCTTAAAACATAATTTTCATGATAGGGGTTTAGAGCCACATGTTCAGAAGTTTTCCACAAATGTCTATCATCGACTTAAAATAATTGTGTTTACTAAATAAATTTGTACTGAGCTAGACACATGGGGTAGAAAATGTGTAGCACAGAGCCAGTCAATATGCTCCTTTGTCTATATGACCTCCCCACTCCTGTCTCATATTTTCTCTCTATGCCGATTCCATCAAATAACTTGTCTTTATAGAAATGACCTAGCCTGTTTTTGACAAGATTCTCTATCCTTGAACATTATCACTTACCCCATTACCTTGCACTTGAGTAGAACATTAGAATGAGCCAGGTCACTATTGAATATGTGTACTTAACGAATTACCGATTATGTATTGCCACACTCCAGGTGAAACTATGATTTTAACATAGAAGTGCACATTTCTAGAAATGCAGGCATAGTAATCCATTTACGAATTTGGATTATATATGATGACAGGGTCAAACATTTTTCAAGTGTAAGATTAAGCAATTTTTTTCATGCAATTTGAATAGACAAGCCATTTCCTTCAAGGCTACATAAGATTTTCACACACTACAACTAGCACAAAAACAAACGGTACACGTTCTGCTCTTGTTTAAAGCAATAATCACATTTACCATCTCTGCTTTGTAATAAAGCAACAGCACTAGTACAGAAATGAAGAAGGAAGAAAAAGGAGCATTTAGCGAATATCAAAGTTAAGTCAAACACTGTCCATGTGTTACCTCCTCTCGTTCTACAACACAAAAATGAAGTAGCTATTATCTGAGTTTGGGCAGGGGGTATTAGGTAATTTACACAATGTGTCCTGCTGGCTCTTTAAATGCTGTAGCTCCACAGGATTCTCTCCTGAGCACTCTGTTTTTCCATGGTACATAATTTCCCTGGGTGCTCTGGCCTCTTTACATGGTTTCAGTTGCTACTTATAGACTCTGATGAGTCCCCACTCCATGATTTCCCACTATCACCTTTCTCTTAAACCTCAGACCCAGTTACCTAGCTGCCTACCAGATAGCTCCCTTCCTTGTCCCCAGACACTTCCTCCTCCAAACATCCACCACTGATTTCCCCGTTCTCTCTACTCTCCCCTATATTCTTCAGTGGTTGCTGGTACCACCATCCAGCCAGGGTAGGAGACGGCTGGTCAATTTATTTTTCTCAATTACCCCTAATATCCTTCTATAAATTTTACCTCCTCAGTGTCATCCAAGTGCAACTAAAGAATCTGCGCCCGTTCTCTCCACCCTCACTAACCTCTCCTTAGTATGTCTATCATCATGTCTTGCCTGAACACCTCACAGTTTCTCCTGCCTTCAGTTTAACCGCTTCCACCCTGTCTCCCACAACACTGCTGGAGAAATCTATATAAATAATGCAGTACGCCATTGCCCTTTTAAAAAACTTAAGTGGCTCTCCATTTCCTGTAGAAAACAGGCTGAACTCCCTAAAAAGGCCCTCTGTGACCTGGTTCATGCTTTCTTCGTAAACTTCGTCTCTCTTCATCGCCTACCCCCACTTTATTCTCCGGAAACACCAACTCCTTTATTTTTTCTCACATGATTTTTCTTTGGTCACAATATCCCTTCAACTCGGAAGGTCCTTCTTATCTACACCCTCACTTTTTCTATCGGATTCATCCTTAGTCTTTAAGATTCAGTAAATGTCACTATCACCAGAAATCCCACTCTGACACAGTCCTACAAAAACCAGAATGGTGGGTTTATATTTGGAAGTTCCTAAGTGTCTAGAAAATTGAGTTGACATCAGTGGTGTTTGAGCTTAGTGGGCAGAAATATATGCTTGCAAATGAGCTTGAAAAGCCTAAGACTTGCTGAAACAAATAGAGAGGAACACTTCAAATCATTTTGGAAAATTCCTTTCTTTCCTGAATTAACTCGTAAGTTTTTTTTTCCTAAGCCAAATTACTTAAATAGTTTTATTCTCCCCTTGAGTAAGGATGGAAACTAATCAGGCATCCTCCAATGCACAGATGGGAAAAGTATCATCTCCCTTCCCCTTATCTTAATCCCCAGTATAACCAGATGTAGTGAAGATCCCAGCTGCCTCCTAAAGCCCTGCTCTGGGGCAATAGGATCCAAGAGACTGGGCCAGCCAACCAAGCTTAACGTTTGCATCCGGAGGCCTCCCCAGAAGCAATGAATTCAGCTCCCCAAATCCCTACCCATTCTACTGCTTATGGGAAATATTACCACACAAAGAAACAGGCCTGTGTTTAAGTGAGAAAAACATTTACCCAAGTCAGAACATTCTGATGCCTTATGTGGTGATGTGAACCCCATCAATTCAGGAGAATAGAGCAATTAATTTATATCTAATTTTTAAGATACAAAAAAGATAAAATTCAGGTCCAGTTAGCTTCTCACACTTGCAAGATAACTCAATTAATTTTAAGTTTCTGAAATAGCACTTGCTATTATTATTATTAAAATATTTTACAATTATGATAAAGGAACAGAGGAAGAAACACATCATAGAACTTGGACCAAACATTTTCCTCTTCTAGTCTTTGTCTCTATGAATACATATTTTTACAAGATTAAAATAAGTATGCAAAAAAAAATACAAATTGCAAAATCTGAGATGGAAATCTTCTTAGTACAGCTTTAGGGTGCCCAAGTTTCTTGAATTTCAATTTAACAGCCAGAGTTTTACAGTCACAGTATATAACTTGCCCAAAATAACCTAAGTTATCAGGAGAGCCGGACTTGCATGACACATGCTTATGCAGTATCTTCTAAGACATTTTTATTCCCCCATAACTTAGCTGAGTGAAAGAAAAGCACAGAAAAATAAAAAAAGGACTCCATATGAAAAATGTATGTTTATCAAAACATTATATGATGTTTCAAGTGATTAAATATGTAATTAAATTTTAAGAGAATTTCCTTAAATGTTTTATGTTGATAGCTCAGAGGTAGTGTGGGCATCACCTGATCCAGATCTATTGCTTTGCAGCTGAGAATCAAATGCATGTAGCAGGGGGTGACTCACTCATCATTACGCCTCCAATATCAGCCTTGACTCCCAAGTCCCCTGACCCGGGAGGAAGTTCCACTGCACCTTGCAAATTTTTCCTTTTTTCAAAAAGCAATTACTTATGAGTGTGAGCCAGTGTTCAGAGTAGCGAAGTATAATGTTTCCCATCTGCAGAAATCATCTATGTGTAGTCTCAAATTATCTTTCAGAGAATAGTGGGGCCTTAGTCCATAATGTCATACTGTTCTTCATATGTGCTCCAGGGTTGGGGTCTGTTTCTCTTCCCTGAAATTACTCCTAGTGTGTCTTTTCTTTCCTTTTCCTCTGGCAAACCCATTTCCCAATCATGAGAATCCCATTGTTCACATCCACACTGCTCATTGCTCTACCTGACTCCTAGCATGTGGGGTTTGAGTTTAGCTGCCAAGAGACATACTTCAAACCACCTCTTTTCCAGGCAGGTGTGAATGGTATTGGTCTGTAAAAGCAGACAACTTCATATGCTAATTGAAGGTGAAAGTTTTTTCTCTCCGTTGGGTTTCTCTAATATCCAAGAACAATCTGAAATAAAATGTAGAGTACACTTTTAAGTAACATCAAAGAAATCTAGAAAGAAAAGTAGACCGCTATTCGACATTGCTAGTCTCTCGCTGATTTCGGCAGCAGGGCCCCTATAATAGTGTATTCAATTTAACCCTTTCACCCTCTCCCCATTCGGGGCCTCAGACAGTCATCCTCCACCTCCGTGATCACCCACAAGCTACTCCGGGGCCTGTTCCTAGCTATGTATGTCTTGGAGAAGGTGTAAGGTCAGCTTAGCAAATCTGCTAAACCTGTGTATTAAGCCACCTACATGCTACTAAAAGGGGAATTTTCTTACTAGCTGTTAAAAAAGAAAAGAAATCTGAAGCCCTATAGGGTCTTTAATGCCCCAAGGACAGACTTTGTATGGAGGAGAAATCAAACCTTATATTTTTTTTTTTAAAGATTTTTTATTTATTTATTTGACAGAGAGATAGACAGAAGAGCACAAGCAGAGGGAGAGGGAGAAGCAGGCACTGCACTGAGCAGGGAACCCGATGCGGGACTCGATCCCAGGACCCTGAGATCATGACCTAAGCCAAAGGCAGACGCTTAACCATCTGAGCCACCCAGGCGCCCAAACCTTATATTTTTTATCAATAACCTGTCAAGGTACTGAATAATATACAGCAGTGTAGATGCCTTTCAAGTCAGCCAGACTTAGCCAAAAATGAAAAATCCTGCTCCCCCGGGGGAACTAAGAAAAGCTGCATTTAGCCACACGTTTTAATGAAACTGTTCCCCTCTTGTCGTTGCTTTTCAGCCCTTTTTGAAGTAGGTATCTTCTGTGTATCATATTTCCTGGCAAGAGTTACAAGATTCTTCAAATTACAGAACTATAGCACATGTCTTAAGCATACCCTCTTTCTTCAAACTTACCATCACTCATATAATTAGATATAAAAGACTAGAGAAATGATAGGAAATTCCTTCCACAAAAAGTCAACAGATTCACACTCCAAATAAGTGTGAATTTTAACTAGTTATTAAAAATTTTGCATCAATTAAGCTGTTATTAAACTTGAATATATCTGATTCAGATTCCAAATGTGATAAATAAAGCCAATTTTTTTTCTGGTCACATAGAAATTCCATTTATTTTATTGCCAATAAATTAAGTCTGGTAAGTTTGTGTGAGAAATATGTAAACAAAATGATATTTAAGGTGATGCTCTGTTTCTATCAAGTCCCTAGTAAATAATAAATTCTTCATTATTTTCAGAAAAAGGGTTTTGATCTTCCCCATAATGCCCAAGCTTCCAAGTTATAATTCTAACTATTAATCCAACTTGCTCAATTTTTTTAAATAAATGATCCTAACTAAGGTGATCATTAACATCCATCATTTTTAAAAGTAGTTTGATGGAAAGTGACGAATTGCGATGAGAGGTGAGCCTGGCTTTACAAGGGGAGTATTTTTCCCTTCCTGCGGGAGACAAGTTCTACAACCGCCCACAGAAATAGGCATGTTTAATTTGGTTATGATGAAAAGAATGAACTATCTTTCAAAAGCTTCAAATTCATTTGCCATCTAATCCACGTGTTTCTAAGGGGTTCTAACACTAAGCAAGACAGAAGCTGGTGGATTCCTTGGGAAAACCTACCTGACATTCCCATCTATCTAGAAATGGGTCTTATGTTGGCTGCCTCAGCATTGCAACTCCCATCACTGAGCCCAATTCTTTGAGCCAGCCCATCACTTCCAGTTATCCATCTCAAAGCCCCGTGTGTTGTGTGTGTGTGTGTGTGTGTGTGTGTGTGTGAAGTAGTTGCAAAAAGAACACAGAAAAGGATAAATGTCCCATTACCAACTTAGTAGAACTGATTATCAGATTCCTTGCTGCCACTTCAGAAATCAGAAAGGAAGAGAATCAAAGAAGAAACAAAGTAGACAATTATGTTAAAAAGAATAACACCTACTTCTTTCTAGGAAATGTATATAGAGAAAGAAAATTTAAATAACCATAAATATACATTGATGGAAGCTTTGCTTTTACTGAAAGCATAGCATGGATTTCATAAGCCTCTTATGTAAATAAAGCCTTTCTATTCAAAAAAAAAAAAAGAATAACACCTAATGTTTGTTTTATTTGCTCTTCTAGATACTAACATCATCCCCCTTCTACAGATAAGAGAACCGAGGCTCATAGGGATGGAGTGACTTGTTCAAGTCTGTGCTACTCACCACAGCACTGCATTATTAAATTGCCAACAGTCTGTTCACTTATAACTTTAGAAACATATGTACTGCATAGGTTCAGTTCCTTTGTGCATGTAATCTATATATTTTTCCCTCTGGCTAAAATAAAATGGAAGGATTTCACAATTGACAGCTTTGGTTTTCCATTTTTGGCATTAAAACTCAAAGGACTCAAATTAGTGATTCCTTATAAACCTGAAACAAACAGAACACTTTATAAAAGTTACTAAATCAAAGTTCCTATTTCTATGACCAGTAAATTAACAACAAATATTGAATAGCTTCACTTTTCAGTGAAGTGAAGAGGAAGCTAATTAAGGAATCTTTTAGACACTGGTGGGAGAAATATCTTTCTCCACCCTGCTTCTATTTTGTTGTTGCTCTTGTCATGTTTTTAGCTAACATTTTTCAAACACATATGATGTTCCGGGCACAGGACAAGAACCTGCATTTATGTTCTTAATGCTTGCCACAACCCCATGAGGTTTTCACAGAAATGAAACTCTTGCAGATAGGAGACCAGGATTCACTCTCTAAAACCCACATTTTTGACTCTACCCTAAACAAAGCCGGAAGTATATCACCTTTCAAAATTATGTAGCCTACCTTACAGAAGAATTCTCTAGCAACGGGATGTAACAGGAATAGGATAGACACCCAGTGTTAGAATATACTCTTTGCAACATTTTTGTTGTATCATCTTGGAGGCAATACCCAACCTCTCAGAACTTCCATTCCCTTACCTGAACAGAAAATTATGATACCAAACCCAGGGACATGAGGAAAGACTTAGACAAACTATAGATAACCTGGAAATAAGAGAGCCCAATAAGAGTATTTTTTTTCATCACCACCACCATTATCTTTATTACATGGTATATTCTCTGATTCTGACAGAAAATGAGACTCCGCCAGGTAGCAGTTGTATACATTGTATACATATGAATGTGTGTACGTGTGTGTATGCATGCACATACATATAGCGGGGGGGACTTTTTTATTTGGTGACTAGATGATTATATCCGTAATCTTTTTTGAGATTATCAAATGTCCAGACCATTAAAATTCAGAAAGTATGGAGTAGTGTTAGTATTATTAAAGGTCTTATTTCACTTCAAATGAGGCTAAAGGGGAAAAAAAAGTTTAGACATTTTATTCTAGGAAAGACAACAGAGAGAAGTAGAAACAATTGAGAGAGGAAAAAACACATAAGGTATTTCTTCTCATTCTCTACCCTTGTGTGATTTTTATTTTTAACAAGGACTATATAACATCAACATATGCATCCTTGATTCTTGTTCTTCCTGATGGAGACTAATCCATTCCATCTTTGTCTGTGCCTTAGGGTTTAGCAGATCACTTTATCTCAGAAAGTTAAATCACAAAACCCTCAAGAAAACTGAATAGAAACCACTAAAAACTGTGTAAGTGGAAAATAACATGCCAGTTATTTTTTTTTCCTTCTTCCTAATTCAGGATTCTGTTCTTCCTTGACAGACATTTTAAAGTAACAAAAACGTTCATAGTTCTTGGCTTATTTACACAAGATTTAAAATATGAAAAAAACCTGTCATTTTCTCAACTGCTCTAATGTCAATATAATTTTATCAATAGGTTTGTGATGTTCCTGAAACAGGAATATGCGCTCTTCCTGAAAAAGGCAGCCCTCGGGTTCCCTCTGGTCCCTATTCAAAATCCACCTTACCAAAGATGCCTTTCCTAACCTCCTTGTAGGCAGCGAGTCCCCCACCCCATCACTGCCCATCACTGCCCATCCTACCTTTATTTTCTTCAGGGCACTTATTATGACCATGGGACATCTATCTGTTTAGTGTCATTCTCAAACCATTGGAATGCAAACTCCCATGAGACCAGAGACTTTCTTTTGTTCACTACAGTATGGCATGAAGGAAGAATTCAGTGATTACTTGTTGAATGAGTAAACAGTAAAACAACGAACAAACAACAACAACAACACTCTCTCTTTTAGAAGAGTAAAGCCCTTATTTATTGGGTTTCCAGAGACTGGCAAAAGCTATTATCAGCACATTTAAAATATAGCTTCTATCTTTATTATGCAATCCTGTGTGTGTGTGTCTGCATGTGTGTGACAGAGAGAGAAAAAGAGAAAGGCACTATTTAAAATGTTTTATAATATGCTGGAATTGTCACTGAAGTGACGCCAGAGTAACAACCACTTTGGAGGATTTACATATGCGGTGTCAAATGATCTCATTTAGAGTGTCTGTCTGGACACCTCAAAATGGTGTTGGTGAGGCGTATTTTTAGACCCAGAATAAGATAGGGTCTCAGATGTCCTCAATTACTGAATGAGCTGGTAAAAAGGGGCAGTGGAGTGAAAAGTACTGGAACGGTGACTCTGTTACCAAGACTGTAGTTAGGGTAGAGCCTACCAATTATGGGAATTCTGGGGTTGTCAACCTTGGGGTTTTAGTAATGAATTCAGTAAAGCTCTGGCTTTCAACTTGAGAATTAGTGCCGCTGCTACATGATTACAACTGCGTGTCATTCAGATTCATGCGAGACTCCTACCTAGGACCACGCTTCATCAGGATGAGGCTGTCGGAGCTCTGCTGGTGGCATCTCTCGGCATTCAATCTATTATCCCACACAATTAAGATGTGGCCCCAAAATTTCATATCTTTTTCAATGGTATAAAAGCTCAGGAATGATCTAGACCTACCTTCTGTTAAAAGCAGACAAGTGACATTTTTTACTGAAGCATAATCCCTTAATGCCTTAGAGTCTCACCCCATCACCTAGGCTGCTCAGCAGAATATTCTTCCCAGAGGCAGAAACAAACTCTGGTAAATACAAGTTTCTCCATATTCTTACAATTCAAAGATAAATTTTAGTGCCAATCACACCTTGGCTTTCTGGCCCACCTTCAATCTTACTTTGCCCTAATGTACTGGTTGCAAGAAAGACACGAAAAAAAAAAGTTCAATTTCCATTGTGAAATAAATTGAAGGCCAAAGTTTAGTAATGTTTAAGAGCAAGAGCTTTAAGGAAAGTTTGGTTTGTATTGCATCTGAGTTTGCCAAGCACAGTTCCATGAATATGAGTAAGCTACTTAATATCTGTGAAACTTAGATTCCTCAACTATACAATGGGAATAATGATAGCACCTAGCTCAGAGGAATGATGTGAGGATACTAAGTAAGTCTTGAACGAAGTTGTCATGAGGATGGAGTAGAACAGTGGACATGAAGGTGACTACCACAGAGCAGGTCAACCTGTCTATTTCCTTCTCTTCCCCTTAGCTTGGAGCAGAGCCATTCCCTGAGGCTTTCACATGCTACCAGAATCCTGCCTTGGTGTGACCGTTTCCAGCTGCCTTTAATCTGCCACTTCCAGCTGTCTTTAATGTGCCACATACAAGACTAAAAGCTGATAGGAAACTTAAAAAACGAAGATTATCCTGTGTTTACTTATTAAGAACAATGGAAGGGGCCCTTCCTTAGGAATAAATGTTGGGTCATGTTGGTGGAAGTAATTAATATTATTTAATATTGTTTAAATGTAGCTGTTTAGAAATGAACTAGCTAGCCAGATAGGTAGGTAGGTAGGTAGGTAGATGATAGATAGATGATAGATAGATAGATAGATAGATAGATAGATAGATAGATAGATAGATAGATATGGGGTGAATAAAGTATGAAAAAAATCACAACCTGAAATGTAGGGTAAGGAAAGAAATTCTTAGAACCCTGTCTCCCATTTGAATTATAGCCAAGCACACTTATGTTTTAAACGTATGCTTTTCAGACTGCATGCAGCATGGTGTACTCAGGTTGCGAGACAAACCTGGTACATTTTCCTAGAAATTCTATAAATCTTCAAATATTTGGAAGTTGTTCTTTATGTTTGTGTTTCAAAGTTTACAAATACTATGAAATAAGTTGGAAAATTCCTATGTATTTTTCAGAAAAAACTCAAACCTTGAATGTGATTTTATGTTAGAAAAGAGTGGCCTTGGGTTACAGTCCCCCAGACTCTCTTGATGCTATGCATTCTTTCTCCTTTGCCTTTATGAGTACTTTGGTTAAAAATTTTAGAAATACATTGTCAAACAAGGGGTCACAACAATTGGTGTGGTATGAAACACAAACTTTTTACAAGTTTTGTTTTGCTTTGATTTTAGTAATGTATACATTAATTTTTCCTTAAAATAAATATGAAGGCTGTTATGATAATGCTGGTCAGATGAAATATTGAGCAGAACAAGCTATAAGATGCAGTGGAGAACAGGACACAATTTGCTATGAGTAAGAGATAAAAGACACAGATACATGTCAAGCCAAAAACTCTCTCTTGGGTGTATAAAATCACAGTCAGGTGGATGAAAGTTCTACTGAAAGGAAGAGTCCCTGCTGAAGGAACTGAACAGTACACTGACCATGGGTGCTTTTCTAAGGCTACTTAGGAACTTAGGAATATGGTTGTACTCTAGGAGAAATTATATTGTAAAATATACTACCTCATTCACCATATCTGATATGGGTGTCAACAAAGATTTCGTATTTGAAAGTGTGTTAAAGAAAGCAAAAATGGTCGGGAATGTCTGGGTTAAATTTTGCAGTTTAGATCAGGAGACTTACTGACACCTGTTAGCAGCATACCAAAAGGGACTTTTAATAAGTGAGTCTAAGTATAAATGTGTAAAAATCCATTTAAGTCACAAGGCTTTGGATGGAATATAAAGTTATATCAAAGATGACTCAAGTGGGTATATTCTAAACATTTTCAGAGATGTATTATCTTGCAAATGGGCATAGACGTCTACAAATGGACAGATGGAGAGAATTACACACACACAACAAACCCAAATTACATTTTTAGATTAAAAGTTTGCAGTTCTTTCTCAGAAACCCTTATATAAACAAGTCAACTTTTTTCTTCTTTATACATAAAAACTTGGGAAATTTGCTAAAATTCACCAGGAATTCTTGGGTATATAGTCATAGCCAGCTAAGAAGAATTTTTATGATCATCTGGGAATGATTCTTTTTCAAATATTGAATGTTTTTTCACAGTGAGCTATTACTAGGTGACTCTATAATTCATGTACTAAAGTGGGACACTTTTGAGAGTGAAAGGAGGTGCTAAAACAAGGTATTCCTTGCTCTAAACCTGGCTTTGCCATGGGCAAACTGGAACATATAGTCCCATTAGTAATAACAGCCATTACCTATCATTTGCCGTCTCATGCAGATAGTCCACCATCTCCAAACTAACAGAGACGCATCATCATATTGCTCAGAGACAGTTCACAGGCGTCATGTTCTGCACATCTTGAGAGCCCAGAAGCCAGCTGCCTTGGTTCCAAGTCTTTTCAAGAATGTTTGTATGGCCAACAGCTCTGGAAGCTAAACATCCAGAGCAAAAGGCAAAACAGGCTTGTAAAGGATCTCACTGGATCCCATTGTAAGAGTTGGGTTCTCTCAACCGCGGATTCCTCAGCTGTGATGCAAACCCACAAAGCGCACATCATCTCCCCCGCCCCCCCGGGGCCATGCCACCTGACTTTCAGGGGACTTGGCACATCAGCAAGGACTGGCACAAAGATGAAGCCCATGCTGCCTGCCGTGCGCAAGTACTATGACAGTCCTTTTAAGCAACTCTGAACAAATTATTGCACTTCTCTTTGGTCCCCAATTGTCCTATCTAGAAAGTAGTCAGGGGAGAAGGCGGCCGTTTAAGGTCCTTCTGAGTCTAAGCTTTTTGCATTTGACTCAGTCTGTCCCATAACCCTGTCCCTCATTGTTATCATATGATTTATTTTTGTGTGGCTGCAGGTGGGAACTTTACAAGGCACAGAATACTGGAGTGCGGAAGCTCCTTAGAGATGATCTATCCTAGATATTTCTGTAACTGTGCTCTGATAAATCCCAGGATTCTTTAAAAAAAAAAAAAAGATTTGGGGATTCTAAAATGCTTGTTTCAATTTTCATATAAATTTTAACTAGTTTTTCAGCTGTAACCAAACAGCACACTCAACTGTGTTATGAGCCAAATATGAACACATAGAAGACCAACAATGAACCCACATATCCTTGTTGACCTTACAAAATGCAAATACCATACAATCCAATTTCTAAAATAAACTTAAAAAGTAAAATATTTTTTGGGGCTGTTATCTATAGGGGGAGTTAAAAACAACCAGTCACTTTGAAAGTCTGATTTTTATCAGAGATCAGAAATATTGATGTGTTGCAGGAATATCAGTCTAACAAAAGGGACTATCATGAATTGGGGTAAAGAAGAAAAGAAAGTAGAGGCAGAAAGCTAACCGTGTATGTATGGAGCTACTATAATTTAGTTGAACTTTTTTTTTTTGTCCTTCTGAGTTGAAGATCCCATTTTGTTTCCTTTGAAGTCATGCAGTTGAATCCTGCAGTAATTTGGAATGTGGTTTTACTACAGTGGGTTTTGTTCCTATTGGGCAATCGTTGTTAAAAGTTTCCTTGAACAAAAGGACTTGTTTTGTCGTTGTTCCTGCTTGGCATTGCTTCCCTCAAGGACTGGATGACAGACCTGAACTTGGGAGGAACCGGCCAGAATGGAAAAGAGTTAGGTATGAAAGGCAGTCCCAAAGAAGAATCACAGAATCCAATGGTGGCTTCATGTACAGGAAAATATAAATGTCACTCCTGCATCTCAGTGCTTGGGGAAATAATGGTGACTTTGACAGGAATAGGAAAGGTGAACAAAGCAACCAGTATTGAAAGGAAAGATGAGGAGCGCAATTTTAGAGAGTTGGAGGTTGAAGAGACAGCAGGCCATTTGGGATAAACCTCCAATGAACAGACCAGAATTGAGGAGAGATGCCTAGCTAGAACTGTGGATTTGGTAGTCATCTGGGTCTAGAGATTACAGGCTTCAGATACCAGAAATTATCTGTTATTCTTGCATCTGGAAGTGCCATTCATGTTGGCAATTTTCTGCCACTCTTTCTGATAAAAAGTCCATTCTGATTTCACTGTGACTCAGTAAATTGCCTCAAATCTCATAGACTGTATTTTCCTTGTTGCAGGGTGTCACACCCAAATCTATCTCCACTTTAAGTGTAAAAGTTTTAAAAACAGTGCTGTGTATATGTAAACTGAGTAATTACATCTTCCTCTACCTGAGCAATATGGAAGTGTGGAAAAAGTAATAAATCATTTTCATCAATCAGTGCAAGTAATTCAGGTTTACAAAGGCATAGTTGAATTACTATACAAGAGAGGGAGACCTCACACTTGCCTTGTGATTGTGGGATGTATAGCATCATCAAAATGACAAGGTAAATGCTGAGGAAGATTTTTCTGAATTTGGAAGAAGTGACTGAGTATTCAGCAGAAGCTAAATGAAATGTCAGGGTAATGATGAAGATTTTGCCCTTTAGCACACTCTGATGATTGGTACCTAGCAAGATTTGATTGTGGCTTCATGAAAAGGAAACTGAACTTTCAAAGACATTGCCCATATTAGAATAGTAGAATGCTCCTTTATTTTGCATTCAAGGTTTTTAAAAATATATACATATTTAAATTGTATGTTATTTGGTGAATGTGTATGTCTTGCTTATCACATTTCATTCCTTGAATCTATAGGTAGTTTTTCTATTTCTGTGTAAGTAGAAAATTAGTCTAAGGTTTTCTCAGATATTAATAAACAAGTAACAAGGTTTCATTGAGTATCTACCATGTGCCTACCACAAGGCTGGACACTATTGAAGTTCAAGACTAAAGAAATTACAGTCTATTGGGGAGGCAAGATTGGACGTTCATGAAGTAATTATTCAGCATTCCATTCTGTGATAAGGAAGAATAAGAAAGTTGGGTGGGAAACAGCTGCTTAGTTGACATGAGCATCCCGCTTTTGACTGAAAAAGGAAATCAGCTTGATCTACACCATGCCTTTATTTTTGGTGTTTCCAGGAGACAGGGGTTGGTGGTGGTGAATGGAATGCTTCTTCTCCTGGCAGAAGTAGAAAGACTGAGGGATTCAGGTATTTTTTTGGAATGGTTGAATTTCTGAACAAATAAGATTCTGGCAAGAGTAATTAAAATAAGCTGTTAACTAAAAGCTTCTGCTCTCTGATCTGGAGGAAGCAAATCAAAGTGGCAAGCTTTCACTCCAAGCCATGCCATCGCTCTGAAGCCCAGGATGGTAGCCTGAGACAACACTGCCTGGAAGTTTCCTGGATGCCTGAAAGGGGTTGGGTTGAGTTCAACTTAGCCTGGAAAATATGTCTATGTTTCAAATAAATATTTTTATTTTTAAATTTAACATTTAGACAGAAAATCACTTAATTTCCCATTATTATAAAAAATAAATGCACCATTCCAGTTAGTAGACATCCTCTCAGCTGCTATCTCTCAAGCTCTTATTAACAGCCAGACATCTGCTAACTGCATTACGTTGGTTAAACCTCACACAATATTATGAAGGTTAGCATTTTACCTCATTTTTACACACGTCCAAGAGACATGGAGAAGTTAAGTAACTTGTCCAAGACCCAGCAGCTCACAAGAGGTGAGGCTGGGATTAGAACCCATACATGAGCATCCTAGAGTCATTTTGTCAACCACCACCTTGTATTGCCAGCCCTGACCAGCAAAAACCTCAGGTATTAACACATGAGTGCATTTGGGCGAGTTATTTCCTGATTGCAAACAGACCTCTATTCCCCCAACGTTTTTTTTTTCTGTATTTACACATTATTATTACACTATTTTCCATAGCTTTTAACAACATATAATACCCTAATAATGACATTTTAATTATTATTGAAGGTAGCTAGTCTATCTCTCTAATTTTCATTTTTTAATGTTACCCAATGCATTTTTTGCTCAAGTATTTCTTCTTGGTCAGTAACTGATTACTTTTGTTAAACCAAAAGAAAAATCTATTAAATGAGGTTATTTCATGTAAATGATACATCCCTTGTACTTAGAGGAAAAAAAATCATTAATTATAAGGGCAACTAGTCAATTTTAAATATGGGCTCCCTCTGCATATTAAAATTGATTTTCCTCTCCATCTTTAATTCTGCAGGTGTGACTTGTCTGGGGAATAAGAAAAATATCGATTATTTTCATTATTCCATGTATGCAAGGTGTGCATAGTCATTTCTGTAAGTCATGTCAAATATTTGTTCTGAAATAGCATCCTTTGCATCCAAAAACAGCAACAACAGTTAGGTCTACCATTTATTGAATAACTGATACATTTCAGGTATTGTACCTGGAACTTTTTTAGTGCTTTGCACTTTATATCATTAATATTCATGACTATCCCATAAAGTAGCTATCATTACCCACAATTATATAAGAACAATTTGGCTCAGAGAAGTTAAATACCTCTCCTAAGTCATAAATTATAAGTGACAAAAGCTGTTCCCCAAAACCAAGATTGCCTGACTCCTAATAGTAAAATTTGATCCTATCTCTGTGTTCCCTCTCAGGTACCTTTGAAAATATTGAAAATTAAAACATTAGTATACAAATAAAATCTTGATCCTGTTTATTTTTTAACTTGTATTTCATTAACATCTTAATGTATATTCTTTGGTCTTAAATGAAAAAAATTACATTTAGCTGCAATTCCATAATTTATTTCTTTAAATATTCAGTATCTTATTAACCTTTTGTGAGCATTGCTGACCTTTCCCAGCTCTGGTATTTATGTATCCGATCCTGCTTTTGTATTGACTATGGATATTTCTTTCTTTATCCCTGCACAAATCTCTTTGCTGTCATATTGTTAGCAGATATTTATTCCACTCGGCAAGCAGTAATGCATAAAAATATGATCATAGATATTCATGTCCTTTCTCAAGCCCTAACACATACTGATTTAACCATCACGTCATTCATAGATATTTATTTCACCATGACAAGAAGAGCAACATAAATAATTAATATTGATTTCCTCGATCTTGCCTCTAACTCATATAGCTTTCACCAGGACTGATTAATAGAGAAATACTTTACCTCTGAAGCTCTCTGACATTTAAATATTTTTACTTCCATCTCATAGCTCACTAAATAGTACTGGGCTACACAAAAAGAACTGCTAAAAAAGCAGTAATTCAAGCTAAGAACTTGAGAAATCATTCGTAACCAAAAACTTTCCTGTAAAATTTTGAAAGGATAGCATTAGAAACTCCTATTCTCAGCATCAAATTTATATTTTTAATTTCAGTGAAAGAGGTATAAACATTGCTCTTTAATAAAAACTTGAATATTTTGTTGCATTTCCCACATGCAATAACGCCAATAATTATTAGTCCATTAGTGTTTATGACTTACTCTCAATTTACAAGCATATTACTCTGACTTCCATTCACCTTCTCCTTTTGACCCCAGCCCTGCAACTTTGGGCCAGTTATTTAACCTTTCCAAGCTATTCTATTCTCATCTTTCACATGTAAAATCCATGGATTAAATGAGAATGTGTGTGTGTGTGTGCTATATAGCATATTTTCATAATATATATATCAACACATATGTATTATAGGCTATATATCAGTAAATATATATGATGTGATACATTATATTTATATATATAAATACAATATCTGACGTATATGTAGTAGGCTCTCAATAAATGTGAATTTCTTCCTTTTCTGTCATTTTCATGTTTACTTCTGTATCACATACAGTGGACTTATCTGTTAACTACATTGTACTTTGCAAGGCTTCTGGTCGGGGTGCAACCAGGACGAGGCAAGTAAGTCACCTGCCTCATGCATAAAATTTAAGATGGTGTCAAAACAATCAGTCATCAGGCACCTAATATTTTAATGCAGTGTTTTTTAAAATCCGAATTCATCCAAAATTCCACGATGAGCCAAATACTCAAAAGTTAAATAAAGGCAGACCGAGTATCACTGGTTTTTCCTTCCGCATGGGCTCTGATACGGCTCAGCCGCACACTGCTTTCCTCAGAATCACCTACACAGTCTCATAGCTCCCAGCCCCTCCACAGAAACAAGACTCCTCCTATCTGTATTCTCAGTCCCAGGTCTCATGCAGGGGGTAGCTCTCTTAGCCCAGTTTGAGGCCGAAAGGTTGAAGGCTTGAACCTGGAGATAGAAATAAAGGCTGGAATGCTGAGGACTTGAGAAAGCGAGAATGGGAACGTTCAGAGTCACAGAGATCTAGTGATGAGAGAGTTTCAGATCTAGACCTTGCCAGGCTAAAAAGGCCACAGACGACAGTCTCATTGCCCATTCTACTTCAATTTCCTCATCTAAGAATGATTTCTGACCATGGCAATAAATACATACCCAATAAATACACCCTATAACTTTTGGGGGGAGGCACAATATAAATTTCTGTTTCCTCTTAGGCCTATGACCATACCAGAGTACTCCATAGTTATTTTTCTTTCTATTGGACTTTGGGGGAAAAAAATGCCCTGATGATTAATAGTCCTCTAAGAACTCAATATATACAGATGTAGAGTTGATTTTAATAGTGCTTTTGAGAAGTCACAGTGTTACATTCTCTTTCTATCAAGTTGTCCTATGATTTCATGGTGCACTTATTGCCAAGTATGTAAATAGGCCTCTACCAAAACCAAATTGTAAGCCACGTTACAGTGTTTGATGTTACTTGGTTTTGACGGATTCTCTCACTGAGACAAGACATTTCTCTCTTTAGTTTACCCCAGGGGAAGGAATTGTATTACCCGTAGGCAACCCAATAACAAGGCTGTGGTGCAGAACAGGTAGGTGACAGTGGTTCTATCCCTCAGTTACCAAATTATTCAAAAAACCTATCTGCAGTTTTTGTTGCCATGTATGCAGTGTTTCAGGGGGACTAGAGGTTGGCAAGAAAAGACCATCTGAACCTACAGAAAGTCCTGAATTTATTTAACAAGTGTGCTGAAATTAATAGAAACACAGTGGCTCCGCACAGGAGGAGGAGATCGGCAGCATATGGCTTTCCTCTTGCCCCTGGCTTCCCTGAGGGGCACACAGCTGCCAGAGACTCACTTCATCTGGGGGAGGTCCCGCTAGCATTAGAAATGTAGCCAAGTTCTTGCTACACCACGGCCTTTCAGAACATGGGGCATACGGCCCCGTCCAGGGGATCTTGGGCTAATAACCTATGTGCTTCTATTAAGGGAAAGCCTATCAACTATAAATTCTCCAGGTTCTTCTACAAACTCTCCAGGAAGCCCACAGCTTCTTCTGATATAGAAAGCAGAGTCAGGTTTCCCCTTGTAGTAGAGTGTCCTCTAGAATTCGGGTATCTCCAAAACCCATTTTCTAACAGAACACCCCTTTAGATTTAGTTCACTTTTACTAGCTGGTTTCAATATACGCTTGGTCTGAAGATAACAACAATTTCACTTCTCTGAAGTATATTTAGTTCTTACTCTATGCAAGGTTAAGTTCCTACTGAATTCTTAGAGCCAATGAATGAGTGTAAACCCAGGCCTACCAACTTATAAAAGACTGTGTGCTTCATTACCATGCATCAGAGTCATCCGGAATGCTTATCAAATGCAGGATTTCTGGAGGCATCCCCAGATTTACTACTAAATCATAATCTCTGAGGATAGGGCCCGGGAATTGTTATTTTTACAAACTCCAGTTGACTCGTGCCTGTTAAAAGCTTGGCCATCACCAATTTATATCCTGGTTGCCTCTGCTCCCTTAGCATTTGAAATTCTGTGCTGTCTTAGAGGGAGAAGCCCATAGGTAAACAGGCTGCCAGCACCACGGTGTCAACTTCTCAAAAAAACTCCATGGCTACTTGGCATCACTACGCTCTACTCACTACGCCAACCCGAGCTCAGCCTGCCGACATCAGAACAATCTGGCTGTCAAGGCCACAGAGTCAAGGGAGGAGACTCCCTAAGTATTCGTCTTTAAAAAAGTAGGCCAGCCTGTTCCCCTTGCCTTCTATCCTGAGTTCCGTTAAAACACAGACTATTTATATCCTTGGAAACATGCATGTATGTCACCTGTTTCCTTTTGCATATCAAAGTTCTAACATGCTTTTCACTCAGCAACAGATATTTCACCCCTCCTTATGTTTTTTCATCCTCATCTCCCCTTCTATACCTGCTTTATCTGATCGGATTCAATCTATACATGGATTCCCGAACCTATTGTTACGCTTATTTTTTCCCCTAATTTAGGCCAAAGGAATTTTGTATTTTAATATCTTGTGACACCGTAGATTCCTTATTTCTTCCAAAATGCACGAATAATATATATTTGTATCTTTACTATTTCTTGTTTAATTACTTAACCATGAATTATTACATATATGAGACAAGCTAGAATGGATGATTTAACTAAAATAAGCTATTTTGTTTGCTTCCATTAATACTATTGTTATATAGGTGAAAAACATGAGGAATATATGCTAGTGACATTATTTTGCATGTCAGCACAAAACAAGTAAAACCAATGTTCTAGCATTGTCAGTGAAAAAGAGATGATTGAGTCAATTGGGGCAAAGACTGAAAACATTTATATTAGTAATGATTATTTGGATATGGAAGGCCAGATATTATTTAAAACAATCTATGCAAACCTAAAAGTGCTCTAAAACAACTGTCTTAAATATGTGTGTGTGTGTGTGTGTAAATATATATTTCAGAAATATTTTACTTGACCTAATTAAGTTGGGCCCAGGATGTGATATTCATTGCTTCTACTGCTTTCATTATTTTTTTTTTTGTAGTTTATTGATCCCATGGCTTCTAAGGAGTATCATGGGGACATAAGAACACACTGCATTAGGATGCATAATTCATTAGGTTAAACAGCATATGTCATTGACTTGGGTTTCCTTCTTCAGGAGGAAGGTGCTCCTGAAGTACATCAGGATCCAGCTTAGCTAGCAGCAGTGTGAGATCCAGAATTAGCATATTGTTTCTCTGAGAATGCCCTTGAGTGCACCTGGGTAGCTCTCTTGTGCGAGGCCTGAGCAGAATTGCTGAGAGTCAGAGAGGAAACAGATTCCAGGCACCATGTAGGCATCCTGTGTGGCTCTGTCTAGTGTGGTATCTCAGAAAAGGTCCTCAGGAAACGTCAGGATCATCGGTGACTGACTGACACACAGCGCAGATCAGTGCTGCACCTGGGGACTCTGCAGCTCCCTCAGGCTACAGCACACCTATGCCAAATTCCAGAGCGGCCCCTATGGTGCCAGGTAAGCATCTCACCCTCACTTCTAATAGTCAGAAGTGACTACCGAAAGATAATTGAGAAGTTAAGGCTCTTCTTTGCTACTTGAAAATTTACATCATTTGTCTTTTTATGCAAGGGCTTAAAAATGTGCATTTTCTGGAAGGTACTAGACATGGAAATAAATACACAGCTGGCTGGGATCAGTAAACTAAAGCTGTGGCCAGAGAAAAGGAAAACAAATCAACCTTCATGTAGACCAACAATGAGAGACTTAGCGATGAGACTTTTTATTAATCTCACATGCCAGCAAACAGTCACTTACTAAGACAGATAGAATAGAATGTTTCCATTTGGCAAAATGCTTGGAGATGGAGAAAATTTTAATCAATCAAATGTGACCATTAGTAAAATGAGAAATAAGACACTATAAGGATATCACAATTTCATATGAACCTTCATTTGTCTTTTGAGCAGCAGGATAAAATAACTGTCACTGCTTTTAATCACTTGAGAACCAATTCTTTTCAGAGTTCTCTTACTTATTGTGGAATATACCTGTGTATGAGTCCAAGATTCAGGGTTCTGAAACAGAATAGTTTACTTGATTTGTATTAGCCACAAGATGCTTGAGGAATATCACTTTTGCTTACAGAAAACAGAAATAGGCATGTAGAATATATTCTTAGGCCTCAAGTGCATTTTAAGACAGGAGGTCAAACTCAAGTTGTCCTTGGGCAATTAAGCAGCAGAAATAACAAAACTTCAAACCCTAGATTGTTTTCATGTAACCCCATGGGTCCGTGATTTTGAGATCTTACATTAAAAATAAAAAAAAAAAAAAAAGACGGATGATTAGTGTAGGAAGTAATACACAGTTTTCTCCGGTGATACTCCAAAAATGGATTCTCAAGAGCAGATCCTGTCAAGATCTTTTCATGTTGCTAGGAGAATTGTTACCATAGGAACAATGGTACTAGTAAGCATCACTTACCACACAACACGTTACCCAAAAACTAATTTAATTAAAATATCTTCAGAATTTTATACTGTGGTCTTTTGCAGCATTTGTGTGTGAATAGTATAATGTAAGCCCTGTTTGAGGCAAGCATGTGGAAATGTGTCCACTGACAGATTTTATTGGCTTAAATCCTCACTTTGTTACACTGAAGGTTTGTCTTTCTTCAGCATATAAGGGGGGAAAAAAAAGCTTCATTATTCTCAGCTCAACTGTCATTTTTATTGGGGACATTGAGTTGCAGCAGTGCTGGGTACTCAGTCCCGATGGGCTGCCATCATCAAATAAGAAAACTTTGACACTGCTGCAGATTTAACCCAGTCATTTTATCTTGAGTATTATTTTGAAAACACAAAATCAGAACAAGAAGCCATCCTCAAATTCCTTAAGACATGCTTTTTTTCTCATATTTCATTAAAAATCACAAAATCTGTTCAAGTGGAAGAGAGCTCAGCTCAAGCTATACTCCTTGACTTCCACCTTTAAAATAATATTTAATAAGACGGCATTACACAGGTACTGAGTACAGGCCCACGGCTTAATGTTCAAAGAATATGCTAGCTCAGGTCACAGATCTCTCTAAAACCAAAAGCTTGAAGTCTGAGTTCAGGACTTAAAATGTTAACATACTGCCAGAAAACAAATTGAGCGAAGCATCCTCACACCATGGTTGTGAATTTGTGCAATATTTATGGATTTCCTGAAATACTATTAAGTAGGAAGTTTTAGAGAGGTATTAGGCAAGATAATGCACACTACACTTGACCACAATAGGCTTCTGCTAATGTGACATCCATCATCACTTTTTTGACCCACCACTTCCTCCAAAATGAGCTCATTTTACTATAGATCAAATTACTTGTAAATTTCTATCAATAAAGTGCGCTATTACTGCAACCACGCAATATACTGTCCAAACATCAAAGTTATAACCCCTGAATTCCAAAAGCAGCCAGGAAAGCAAAATCAATAATGCCAGTTAATAAGGATTATGTATCCAGCAATTTACATAAAATATTGCCTTTACAATTTAGAGAATAGAGACACAGGCCCTAGGACACAAATCTCTTCCCTGACATTCCTTAGCAAGACGCTTCTTATTCCCACTGGCCAAAAGGGCATGGTTTAATGATCTCCTCAGCCCACCCTGGGATGAGGGAAGGGAGCTTCTGACTGTCTGTGGAAGGATATTTCCAAGAGCACCCAGATCATAGGCATCCATGGCCCAGGTGGCATAATCCCCACTTACAAATGACTGAGTTAGATAGCACCAGGAAGTGATCCTTTCAACCAGACCCTTGTACCTGGGTCAGTCATGACAACTGCTCACCCACTGGGTTGGGTGCCCACTCACTGGGAACATCAGGATACCTCTTCACACCCTGGCTCAATTTGCTTTGAAAATCTTGTCTCCCAAGGAATCAGCTGTAGGGTAAGCTTCCAATAAGCTTTCATTTTAAACTAGCAATAATTCTGCTTTACCTTTCCAAGATGGAAATAGCCCGGATCTACCTGTAGCACCAAAATCAAAAACTTTCCATCCCACTTAGCAGTAGCCTGAAGGCATTTTCTGTATTTGAATCATGTCAGTGTTCTGCATCATATTCAGCACATGGTCCTCTTAGCAATCAAGAGTGTCAGAGTCTGACCTTACCCTGAACAATTTACTCTCCCTATAGTCATCATAGAAAGAGCAAGAATATTGGTATTAGCAACTCTCTACGCCTTAGTTTCCATATATAGAAACTGAAGAGCATAAACTTACTCCATGGTATGGGAGTATTCATATCGATTATCTAAATAATACATATGAAGGTACATAGCATAGTAACTGGAATATACTCTTGAATAGAGGACAGTCTACCATTACATTATCCACATAACTGGTTAAGAAGGATTTATTTATTATTTATTTATTTTTTTGGATTTATTTTACAGCTCACTCCTCTTTGTGACTATCACCACATATCTTTAACTTTGAAATCTAAAATTAATTCGAATTCCAGATCATTTTTCAAACTTGCCCATGGGAAATGCCCACGGGATAGCAAATATATTGGTTAAAAAAATGACTGCCATACTAGGCAATGAGAATATTTGTTCATAGTAATTCAAGAAGTGCAATGTAGAAAAAGCATAGTCATAGAAACCTGAAAATGTTAAAGCCTAACAAGTCATCAATTCTGTTTGCCTACTCTCAACCCTGGAGGGTATTGTCCGGTCTTTGTCTCTAATGTCCCAAATGATGAATCTGCTTCTATTTATTCCCCTTGAAAAACTCTCCAATAATCAACATATATTACTGTCAAAGACCTCTCCTAATAGACCAAATTTTGTATTTCTACTCATTCCATTCTGTGATTTTTAGGTATGATCCAGAGTATTCCCAAGTGTTTGTACCTCATTATTTTACCTATTTTTTTATAGTTCCCAATCTTAATTATATCCCTTTAGATCCTCATAGATGTGTACAAAAGAAGGACTCCTGAACACAAGTGTACACATACAGTACACACTGTGTCAAAGCTCCTTTTGAGTAGAAACCATGAGATATAAGTCTATTTGGTGCCTAAACTCACATAGGTGAGAATTTTGTACATAGTAGTTATTTCATAAATATTATATTGAATTCTCTTCTCACATAGCAAATTGAAATAAAAGCAATAACTTTCCTAAGGCTGGAGGTAGAAGAGTAAATTTTACTAATTTAGAAAGAAAGTATAAAGACTATTTTAGAAAAACTTCTTAAATTCAAAAATTATCAGTGAGATGATGAACAAACGAGGTTCAATTAAACTCAACTTTTAGGCTGCTGCATGAAAGCTAGCCACAAATACATAAACAATAAAACCACCAGTATCTCCATGGAATCCCCAGAAGTTATTTTAATCACATCTGAAAAAAATATTTCTACAAGCCAGGCCACAGTGTTTATTCTTTTATTGGTGTTTATTTCTCCATTTCAATTATGTGTTTTTTTAAAAAAAAAATTTATTTTATTATGTTAATCACCATACATTATTACATCATTAGTTTTTGATGTAGTGTTCCATGATTCATTGTTTGTGCATAACATCCAGTGCTCCATTCAATACGTGCCCTTTTTAATACCCATCACCGAGGCTAACCCATCCCCCCACCCCCTCCCCTCTAGAACCCTCAGTTTGTTTCTCAGAGTCCATAGTCTCTCATGGTTTGTCTCCCCCTCCGATTTCCCCCCCTTCATTTTAATCACTCTGTTTCCTACCTTCTTGCAATCGTTTGTCATAATTTCCCTTACATGTGTCCTGGCACAATGTACTTCAGGGTCGACTTCATATTTCTTTAGCAAACCTCCCATGCCAACTTCCAGATGAGTATTTTAGACTTTTAAATATGCCTGGTTACTAATTACTCCTTTTAAATTACTTTGCATGGATTTCATCCCTTTTAATACTCTGATAAGACCTTATACTTTTTCCTCATATAATCCATTACAAAGGTAATTATGCAATTATCTGTTTGTTGGTCTAATGTCTGAGTCTTCTGCTAAATTGTAGGCTCCATGAAAGGAGTTTCATTCACTACTATATCTCTATCTTAACTCACTACTATATGTCTAGCATAGGGCCTCACGTTTAACAGTTAGATAGCATATACTTACTGAACAAGTGAAGAAATGAATGGATGGATACAATTTTATTTTGATAAATTTCTACTCCCTTAAGCAACTGATAAACTATCTATGTACATCTTTATTTTTTAGTATTCCTTGTCTAGTTATGAATTACCCAGGAATATAAATACTAAGTTACCTATGGTTTGTCTATGTATAAAGAAGAGCTAGTGATATTTCCCAGGAGTATTGCCCTTAACAAAGAAACTAGTTGGAGAAAATCTACTGAATTTCTTGCTGAGTCATTCCCACCATGGGAACTTCATTCTTCTAATGGAGAAGTACACATGGCAAGGAAATAGAAGCTGGAGTGGGTTAAATTGTACTTCACAAAGGGAAAATGACTTGGCATTGAGAAAAAATCGACAAACTTTTTCCCATAATAATTAAACAACAAATCAATTAACTCTAGGATCAGTCATTTGGGTTAAATATCATTATAGCTGTTGATGTCCAAAGGATGAAACGCTGATATAATTCCTAACATTTTAAGTTTCATAGGAGATTTCTGTATTAAATAGGAAAATTCCAGTTATAGTCACTATCTAGTAAACATACATAATGTTTACTATATAATTTGATATGTCTTCATTTGTTTTAATGATAAAGATCTACACTGTATTTAATGAAGTCTGTTCTTTCCTCAATAATTATTTCATCAATTTACTAATTACTGATTCCAGACTTTACAGAACAATCTTCAACCTAAAAAGTACCAAGACCCTTATCTGCTCATTTCCATTCTTACCTCAAAGGCTTTAGATGGTAACAAATTCATTTAGTATTATATAATATGTACTACATGCCTAGTAATAC